>NW_015167151.1:103926-126811 GCF_001447785.1 Gekko japonicus | reverse complement strand
GAGGCGGTCTGAGCGGCGCAGCCTTGGGGCTCCTTCCTTCCCCTGCCGCGACAAGCTGCGGTAGCTGCACTGGACGCCGCTCACCAGCCCTCGGGGAACAGCCGCTGGGAGAGCGCGGGAGAGGCCGGGCGGGCGGCGTCCCCCTCTCCACGTGCGCGCTGCTCAGGCAGCCGCTCGGTCGCGCTGCCCTTTTCGCTGCGGGGGCCGCCGGCCCTGGCTAGGGTCCCGCACCTCCTCCTCACGGCGGAGGGAGGCCCCGCAGGAGGAGCAGGCCCGAGGCGGCCGGGGTTCTCCACCCCCGCCGGGTGGGCCCCACGCCTGCTCTCCTGCTTACCCCCCAGCAGCAGGCAGACGCTGGCAGCTCTGGCCATGCTTTGCTCGCCGGTCCTCCGGTGGCCTCCCAGCTGCGGGAGAGCGAAGGTGGAGCCAGGGCAGCGGCGGTGGCAGTAGCCACCGCCGCCTGCAGGCACCCCCCCACACACACGTGTTCCCACGGTGGCCGCCGCAGGGCCGCTCTCGGCGGGGCTGGGGCCGGGCGGCTTCCTTCGCAGCGGGTGGGTGGGGCTTCTGGGAAAATTTTGGGGGGGGCAAGCCCCTCAGCCCCCCCGCAGATTACGCCGGTGCCCCAACACCCCCACAAAAAAAAGTCTCCAGGAATTTCCCAACCCAGAATTGGAAAACCTACCTCAAGCCCTCTCTACTATTTACATCTTCCAAGCAAACTTAGCCTCCAAGAGGAGTAGGGGAACCGGCAGCAAGGAGGACTCACTGGAGAGGAAGGAAACCACAGAGCCTTGGAAGAAAACCACAACTCCCTCTTCCCCTAGTTGAGAATAACACTCCTGAGCATGCTCGGAACCATTGTTTCCAGTCCTTAGCAAGCTCCACCTACCATTGGTGAATTTTAGGCTTCCCAAATCCCCCCAGGGGGGTGGGGAAACCCCCGCCCCAGAGGCCCGTTCCGCGCCGCCGGCGGATCGGGCCCTGGGGGGGAACCCCACCCCGGCGTGCGCGTCACCAGGAAGTGACGTTATGACGCCGGGCACGCTGGGGGTGGGGCCACAATCATCGGAGGGAAAACTCTATGGTTTTCCTCGGATGGTCGTGGCCCCGCCCCCAGCGTGCCCGGCGTCATAACGTCACTTCCTGGTGATGTGCGTGCGGCGCGTGCGCACTCCAGCCGCAGACCGGGAGTCCCCCGGTAAGTTCATTTTTCCACTTGGCAACCCTAGTGAATTTCCCCCTACCCCTGGATGTAAGAAAGCTTCTGGCTTGCATGCAGAGTGGTGAATTGGTGTAGAACAGAGCAGGAGCAAACTATGGTGTAGGCCAGACCTGAATTCGTATGGGTCTGGGCGAGAGTTGCCAAGTTCAAAGAGTGAAATTCCTCGAGGTTTGGGCGTGGAGCCTGAAGAGGGCAGGATTTTGGGAGGGAGCGACTTCAGCAGGGGACAATGCCATTGAGTCCACCCTTCCCTCTAAGGGAAGGCAGATTGGAATTCTGGGAGATCTCCCTCTCCCTCCTGGAGTCTGGCAACCCTAGGGTCTGGGTAATGCTGGCACTTCTAAAACCAGAGGGTTGTTTGGTGTAGTGGTTAAGAGCGTGGACTCTAATCTGGGAGAACCGGGTTTGATTCCCCACTCCTCCACTTGCACCTGCTGGTGTGACCTTGGGTCAGTCACAAGTTCTGGCACAGCTGTCCTTGAAAAAGAGCAGTTTCCGTCAGAGTTCTCTCAGCCCCACCTACCTCACAGGGTGTCTGTTGTGGGGAGGGGGAGGGAAAGGACTTTGTAAGCCGCTCTGAGACTCCAAGTGAAGGGTAGGGTATAAACCCAATCTCCTCCTCCTCTTCTTCTTCTTCTTCTTCTTCTTCTTCTTCTTCTTCTTCTTCTTCTTCTTCTTCTTCTTCTTCTTCTTCTTCTTCTTCTTCTTCTTCTTCTTCTTTTTGTTATTCCAAATTCCTTTGATTTGAACTTTGCTAACCAGGAGCACCCCTTCTGTCAAAGAAGAATAAACACGAGCATGCTTGGAACAAGATGTATCTGTTCCTATACACACCTCTCCGGAGATTTAACATCTAAAATCTCAGAGGAAGGGGAGCGAAACCTGAAGGATGACAACTTCCATTAAACAATCCACAGCCCGTCATCGGCTGCTCTGTAGCAAATTGATGATCCAGTGGGTGGATAATTACAATGCAGTGAGGGGGGAAGAGGGAAACCTTACCGAACAGACATATAATTATTGACTCAATTTTGTGTGAATGCTTGTATGGCAATCAGGATATGGGGGCTTGGTTTCTCCTTGTCAAGGGGCCTTTTTATCTATTAATGACGCTCATCTCCTTTATTGGCACTTAGTTTCCCCCACCGCCTGTGGTGTCTTCTGATCCCTCCCCTTTGTAAAAATGAGAAATCTGTGCATGAAAAATTTAAAACGCTTCCTCTTAAATAATTGATAGCCAATAATGCAAAGACCTCTTTTAGTAAATCTCATTGTCTGGATTATGAATATGAAACAGTTTACCCCCACCACCCCTTTTTAAAAAGCCTCAGAAACATGAGAGAGAATTTTGGCTCTTCCCATTGAAGACTTTTAAATTCATCTGCTCTGGTCACGGGTTCGAGTTCTTGGCAGCAGCTAGGATCTGCATAGGTAGAATGAGATGACTGACTTTGTCTTGGTGCTCTTCTTGGATTTGGCACGTAGCTGCCGTACCACAAAGCAAAAACAATGTAGTCGGTCGCATTGTTCAGGGCAACGGCAGCCAGTGTAGAAAATAGAAGGCAAGAGACCAGCAGTGGTGCATGTATGATTTAGTGAGTTATTATCTCTCTCAGAAGGAATAGCAGAAAACAAAGAAGAAAAAAACCCCAGCTCTTGCTGATTCTTTCAGAAAGTGATCGGTAGGGATGATTTAGAATTTCTTCTATTGTTACCTGAATAGTCTCAGGCGAATTTGGCTCCTTGCTTGCGCCTAGTCCTTCATTTGTTTCTCTTCATGTCATTTGGGGTTTCTTCACACCAAATTTCCCCCACGAATGTATCAATGTTCATTGTTATTTGTGTACCAGTATTATATGTATACATGATGTACACCGTGTGTGTAAAATTCATCTAAACAGAAACAAAAAATGCACACATAATGGAGACAAATCTACAAAACCAACAGCGAAAATGGGAGAACAGGAACCGGTGCTGACGACAATGTAAACCAACATAGAAATCAGTGAAATAGCAAACATCCACCAACTCCTGGTGATTGGTCTCCTCGGAGCAACCATAAGACCAAATTAGACCCAAGAGCATCAAACTGAGTCAGTGTGGTGGAGTGGATAGAGTGTCAGACTAGGATCTGAGCAGGGGTCATTTCCTGCAGGAGCGCACAGGAGCGGCAGTAAAGAGCCCAGGGGGCGGTCACATGCAACAAGCCCCACCCCCTGTTCCCAGCAGCTCTCAGTCAGAGCAAGAAGCAGCCAGGGAAGTTGCAGAGCCCCCCCCCCCCATCCCTCCGGTCCAAAACAGTCCAGTGGCACCTTTAAGACCAAGGTTTATTCAGGTACAAGCTCTCCCTCCTCTGCAAGGACAGATCTGCACGTCCCCCCCCTATAGCTAGCAATCCAAAACAGTCCAGTGGAGTCTGAGCAGTGGGTGTTGCCTTCTGACACACTTCCGGTGATGTCAGGGGGCGTGGCATATGCAAATAAATTATGCTAATGAGCTCCTGCACCTCTTTCTCTACGAAATGACCCCTGGATCTGAGAGACCCAGGTTTGAATGCCCGCTCTGCCATGGAAGCTCGCCAGGTGACCTTGAGCCAGTCTCTCTCAGCTTAATCTACTTCACAGGGTTGTTGTTAGGAAAAAATGCTGCGTTGTGTCCCCATTAGGGAGAAATGTGGGGTAGAAATGAAGCAAACTAAATGAAATAGACCTGTCTGTTTAAACCCCAGTCATATCTTGAGAAAGGAGTGTGATTCTGGAAACAAAATGGATGCCTGGGTAAACTGAACCCCCCCTGTTATGTCTGGACATGTGCAGTCTTCCCTTCAGGCTTAACTGCTGCTGGTGCTAGGACTTGTCTGGCAGGCCACCTAGATGGAGAGTGGGGAGGCATGTCTGGGCTTGTCTGGGCAGGCCACCTAGCTGGAGCTTGAAGCCCCAGAACAAAGGCAGGCAGGATCCTGGAACCTGCCTGCGGATTGGCCCCTGAGGGCAGCCAGCCAATCTGGAGCCTGGAGGCCATTTGAACTCACCAATCGCATGGGGGCTGGGCGTGGCTTAGGTGTATACAGTTAGGGCAGTTGCCCCACGTAAAGCATTCCTATTGAGATGCAATAAACTGCTGCTTGTTGAAATCACTCTGCCTTCACCTCTGCTGTGTTAAACCCACACCCCCCATCCATGCTGCTTACCTTCCCACAGCCTTCCCCTCCCCTCTCCAAGTGCTGGTCTTCCCGCCAAATTGAAGTCCGCTTCCAGAGCTTAGCTGAGAGCAGAAAAGGACCTGTGGGAAACGGACTCTGGGACATCTCGCCACAGGCAGGGGTGTGGTTTTCACTTCCCAGATGGAGAGGGAGAAAAGAAGAAAACTGGGCGAAATATTTTTTTTGGGGGGACAGTAAAAGCTCATTAAGTCATAATGAAACGCATGGCTGTTTTGGCTCAGCCTGCCACTGCACCATCCACAGATGTTTCGCTCCCACCCTTCCTGCTCCCAGCATTCATGGCAAACTGAGGAGAGCGATGTTTGACACACTCAGCCTAACCTACCTCACGGGGATGTTGGATCAAGATGGTCAGCCATGTTAGTCCGTCTGTAGCAGTAGAAAAGAGCAAGGGTTCAGTAGCATCTTAAAGATTAACAACATGTCTGGCAGGGGATGAGCCCTCGTGAGCCACTGCTCACAAACGAGGGGCGACTCACGAAAGCTCATCCCCTGTCACAAATTTTTAAGGTGCTACTGGACTCTTGCTCTTCCCACAGGGGTGTTCTGAAGATAAAATGGAGAGTCACCACCAGAAGTTACTATAGAGACTGCTGATTTTTTGTCCAAGATTTTGGTAGCAGGGAACTATTCCTAATATTGGTGTTTTAAGACTTACAGATGTAATTTTACCTTGACAAAGTTTTATCTCATTGATTTTATACGCCAATAAAGGTTGTGCTTTGTTGTTGTTAAAATGGAGAAGAGGGAAATTTTGTAAGCTACTTTGTGCGGGAAATGTTGTAAGCCGATGGGTCCTCCCCACTGAGGAGACAGGCCGGGTATAAATAAAGTGAGTAAATGAATAGATAAATAAAGGCAGGGTTTCCTTTTGTATGGATGCATAATAAAACCTGTCTGTGTCAATGCAGAGCTGTCAATGTAGAATGTTCATTACCTGACAGTGTGCTCAGTTGATGTGCTGGTGCTGATAACTTTTTGTTTTGTTTGTTTTGGTTGCCAAAAGCTGTCTGCTGCAATACTGGTCTGATACAGTTGGTTCTTTTGTGGGCCGTGCAGGGTGCTTCTATTGAAGTGAGACTTCTGTTGAGTTCTGAGCCGCCGGCTGGAAGTCCTGCTTTTGAAAGCTATGTTGTCCTTAATCTCTTGTTGGGATACGTGCAATGTTATGTAACTTTACACAGTGTTTTAATGGTAACATTATTTTTTCCTCCCTGTAAACTCCTTTGAGCTCATTTCCTGCACAGAAAACCTTCCTTCTGGTAATAATAATAGCAATTAAACTTAGACTTTTATTTTCTTCAATTGCGCAGGTACCAATCGGGCACCAGATGGCGCTGTCATCCATCAGTTACATCGGCTGCTCTCTGTCCATCTTCTGTTTGACTATCACACTGGTCACGTTCGCGATTCTGTCGTGAGTAATTTTAACTTTTCTACCCACTGAGCCAATATCGGTCTAGAAATATCAGATGTTAAAAAAAAAAGTTTCATTTCAAGGCACTGGACTGAATGCTCTCAGGTGTTAAGAGTTTCATAAAAGGTTATTAATTCCTTAAACCTCTTTAATTAGATTCTGCATATACATTTGTAACAGTCGGTTGAGTTTGTTCTAAATTACTTTAATTTCCTGAAATCGGGACGCTCTTTAAATAGCAAGTTATTTCCTCACAATTTATTCTTTGGCAGTTTTCTCAATTGCTCTTCTTCTTTTGAGGTGGGTTTAGAATACGGGAGGGAGAATCAGAGAAGCTAAATATTTGATCTGTGATCTAGAGGCTGGCGAAAGGCAGAATTGGGACTCCGGGCTTCTCGACTTGGCTCCAAATGGCAGCAAAGAAGCTCTGAGGCCAAAGAAGACGGAGGAAAGCGGGTGAACCTCTCAAACAAAAGGCATCGATCGTGTTGCTTCGCTTCCCTCTTTGCCTGAATAAGCTTTTTTTTAAAAAATTACCCTTTGCTGGTTAAGGACGCCTTCAGATGATCACAGTCCTCAGTCTTGCAAAATCCTGACTTCAGAAACCCCAAAATGATTTATTGGTTTGATCTGATGAAACACATGCCACTGTGCTGTATACTGAATCTGACCATTGGGCCATTGAGATCAGTATTGTTCACTCTTCCTGGCAGCAGCTGTCCAGGATCTTAGGTCGAGATACACACACAAGGCTGCCTTCTACTGAATCAGACCCTTGGTCCACCAAGGTCAGTTCTGCCTACTCAGACTGGCAGTGTTTCTTCAGGGTCTCGGGCAGAGGTCTTTCCCATCCACTACTACCTGGTCCTTTTTAACCGGAGATGTCAAAGATCGAACCTGGGACCTTCTACAGGCCAAGGAGATGCTCTGCCCCTAGGGTTGCCAATTTCAGGTTGGGAAATTCCTGGAGATTTGGAGGTAGAGCCTGGAGAGGGTGGGGTTTGAGGGAGGGCCCTCAGTGGGTTATGGAGTTCAGCCTCCAAAGCAGCGGTTTTCTCCAGGGGGATTGATCTCTGAAGTCTGGGGATCAGTTGTCATTCCAGGAGACCTCCAGGCACGATCTGAAGATTGGCAACCCTGTCGACCACTGAGCCACAGCCCCCTCCCCGATCTTCCACATCACAGCCACAGCCTTTCACATCACATACGGCTTGATCCTTTTGACTGGAGATAAGAACGTAAGATCACCAGACCAGTAGTCCAACTAGTCCAGCGTCCTGCCTCACAGAGTGGCCAACCACAGGGCACAGAGGCCGAGGCCTTCCCCTGATGTTGCTTCCTGGCTCTGAGATTCAGAGGATTAGTGCCTCTGAAGGTGGAGGTTCCCCTCAGACACCCAGGCTAGTACCGTAGACACTGATAGACTTATCCTCCATGATTCTATCTAATCGCCCTTTAAAGCTGTTTATTCCTGTGGCCATCACTACATCTTCTGGCAGCGAATTCCTCATTTTAATCACACTCTGGGTGAAGTAGTGTTTCCCTTCACCTGTTCTGAACTTTCTGTCCATCAGCATCATTGGATTCCCTTAAGTTCTGGAATTTTGGGAGAGGGGGAAAAGTTCTCTTTGGCTGCGGTCACACGGAGCATTAGCCACGCTACAGAGACGGAAGATAGGCGGATTTTCCGGGCGCGATCACACCGCAACATCTGGGAAGCGTAGAGCTCCCGAGGTGAACCCGAGGCTTCCTGCCGAAGATGTGGAGTTCAGAACTAGTACCTCCGAGGTACTAGTTTCCAGAAAGGGCTGCCGTCTGATCGCGTTTCCGGTGGTGGCATCCGGCGCCCGCCCATGTCCCTTTGCAAACAGGTTTCCCCCCCCTCCAAGTCTCCACAAGATGCGCACAAGCACCCAACGGCGCATGCGCACAAAGAGGAAAGCGAAAGTGCCGTTTTGGCTTTTAAAAAAATGACCCCGTTTGTCACGGCAGCGGCGCCTAGCCATTGCTGTTCGTCGTGTGATCGCCAACCTCGTTTACTAGCTGGCCCGGAGGGACGGACCCGTGGTGTGCCACCGGTGCGTCTGCTCGCGTTATCGCAGATCAAACTGCGCCGGGGCAATTAGCCACGCCTCCCCCCCGCGATATCCGGCCCGTGTGACCGGGGCCTTTGTCAACTCTCTCCACACCCCATGCATAATTTTAGAAACCTCTATCATGTCAGGGATTGAATCCGGGACCTTCTGTAAGCAAAGCAGATTCTCTGCCTTTGAGCCATGGCCCCTCTCTTGATAATAGCGCCCATCCCATGCGAAGGTATTTGGGCAAGTAACAATAAAGTGCACAGTTACAATAAAGTAACCTCAGTTACAGTGATTCAGCCATTCTGTTATAGAATCATAGAGCTGGAAGGGGCCATAAAGACCATCTAGTCCAACCCTCTGCCCAGTGCGGGACCAGCCTAAAGCATCTCTGATAAATATTCGTCCAGCCTCTTCTCGAAAGCTGCCAGTGAAGGGGAGCGAACCACCTCCCTAGGCAGCTGATTCCACCTTTGAACCACTCTGACCATGAAAAAGTGTTTCCTAATATCCAGCCGATACCTTTCTGCGTGTAATTTAAACCCGTTGCTTCGGGTCCTGTCCTCCGCGGCCAACTGGAACGGCTCCTTGCCCTCCTCCCAATGACAGCCTTTCAGCAATCATGTCCCCCCTCAATCTCCTCTTCTCCAAACTAAACATCCCCA
Organism: Gekko japonicus; assembly: GCF_001447785.1. Classification (NCBI taxonomy): domain Eukaryota; kingdom Metazoa; phylum Chordata; class Lepidosauria; order Squamata; family Gekkonidae; genus Gekko; species Gekko japonicus. The sequence goes on along the minus strand of NW_015167151.1, from coordinate 118,200 downwards.
AGACCCTTAGAAGAGAGGAGAGAAGAGATTGGATTTATACCCCGCCCTTCACTTGGAGTCTCAGAGCGGCTTACAAACTCCTTTCCCTTCCCCTCCCCACAACAGACACCCTGTGAGGTGGGCGGTGCTGAGAGAACTCTGACACAAACTGCTCTTTTTCAAGGACAGCTGTGCCAGAGCTTGTGACTGACCCAAGGTCACATCAGCAGGTGCAAGTGGAGGAGTGGGGAATCAAACCCAGTTCTCCCAGATTAGAGTCCGCGCACTTAACCACTGCACCAAACTGGAGCCACATGGAGCTCTGCCAGCACCAGGTTCCCTGTGGGACACTTTGGTTGCAGGGCCTCCAGTACAACAGGGTAAAGGAGCACCTGTGGGGGCAGACGAAACACGCCCCATAATCCTCGCTGCACTGTGCTGAATGCAGCAAACGTTAGGATCGCTCTGCACACAGGATGCAGTAATGGGGGCCTGCTGCCTGTATGGCTGGGGATGAGCCAGCTAACACTTTGCAAACCAGCAGGCTTGAAAGTCCAATGGCACAAGACTAGGGGGGGTTACAGCTGGCCAGGAATAGGATTTTGGCAGGGCTGGCCACGAGGTCATCAGTAAAACTCCTTTACCAGCGAGTTGGCCCTGAAGGAGAGACGGAGGAATAGCTCAGTGATAGATAGGGTTACCAGCTCTGGGTTGGGTTTTTGGGGATTTTGGGGGTGGAGCCTGGAGAGGGTGGGGTTTGGGGAAGGGAGGGACCTCAGCCGGGTACAATGCCATGGAGGTCCACCAGTACTCCCCCTAAACTTTGGAGTTTTGTAAGCAAAAATTCTACTTTGTGAGTTACTGGCATTAAAATTGTGAACGAGCAGTTTGGTTCCTGCATAAATTACTTTGCTCTGGAGCCATCCTTCCTGAGCCAAGACAAAAACGTGTGAGCCAGAGTCTAAAAAAACCTCTGAGCTAGCTCAGACTAACTCAGCTCAGAGGGAACACTGGAGTCCACCCTCCGAAGCAGCCGTTTTTCTCCAGAGGAACTGATCTCTGTCATCTGGAGATCAACTGTAATAACAGGAGATCTCCAGGTGCCACCTGGAGACTGGCAATCCAAGCGGTAGAGCATCTGGTTGTCGTAGAGAAGGTCTCAGGTTCAGTGCCCCACACCTCCAGTTAAAAGGAACAGGTGGTAGATGATGTGAAAGACCTCCACCTGAGACCCCGAAGAGCCACTGCCAGTCTAAGTTGACGATACTGACTTCGATGGAGTCCAGTGGTCTGATTCAGCCCAAAGCAGCTTCATGTGACAGCTCCAGCAGGCAAAGAAGGAAGCAAAGCAAGATGGTGTGCGGCTTCCACCATTCTTCCTTTTCCCCGCGGAGCCAGCCGTGAGCCCTGCCATCCAAAACCTCCACCCCTCCTCCGTTATCATAGAAAGAACTCTAAACCAGGGACGTGGCAAGCTTTGCAACAATCATGTTGTATCACGTCCCACGGCTGCCGTCACTCGTCAGCCGAGCCTCGGATCTCTTTGCCCCGCCGCTCTGTGAGTTGCAACAGCCTAGCAGCCGCGGCAGTGGGGCGTCGTTCCCTTGCCTTGCATCTGCGCTGTAGGCAAAATCGATTCTCCTCCGGGTTCACAGATGGACAGGTCAGCTAATTAAAGTAAGGTGGGGAGAGAACGATGCTCCCCACGAGGCATTGCAAAAGTGAGCACGCACAGAATAATAGTAATATGGACTCAAGCAAAGAACCAGAGGTTCTCAAAACTTATCTGGCCTACCACCTCCTTTTCAGGAGAAAAAAAAAATTACTCAGTGCCCCCTTGAAAATCTACCTTCAAAAAGTGGACAAAAAGATGAAGTGACAAATTTGCACCCAAGGCTCCTACCGCCCACCTGGATCGTTCCAGCGCCCCTTAGGGGGCGGTACTGCCCACTTTGGGGACCAGTGCAAAGACCAAAAGTAATTAAAAAAAACCCACAGAATTTTATTTATAAGTAGCGCCCTCAATAGCCCAGACTAGCCCAAGCTCGCAGGGTCGGCCCTGGTTAGTATTTGGATGGGAGACTGCCAAGGAAGACCAGGGTTGCTACGCAGAGGCAGGCAAGGGCAAACCGCCTATGTTTGTCTCTTGCCCTATCCTGGATGGCCTGGGCTAGCCTGATCTCATCAGATGTCAGAAGCTAAACAGGGTCGGCCCTGGTTAGCACTTGAATAGGAGCAGGGGTCATTTCATAGAAAAAGAGGTGCAGGAGCTCATTAGCATAACTTATTTGCATATGCCACACTCCCTGACATCACCGGAAGTGTGTCAGAAGGCAACACCCACCGCTCAGGCTCCACTGGACTGTTTTGGATTGCTAGCTGGGGAGGGGGGGGAAGTGTGCAGATCTGCCCTCACAGAGGAGGGAGAGCTTGTACACTGAATAAAACTTGGTCTTTGCCCCTGGACTGTTTTGGACCGGGGGGCCGGGGGGAGCTCTGCAACTTACCTGGCTGCTTCTTGCTCTGACTGAGGGCTGCTGGGAGCAGGGGGTGGGGCTTGTTGCATGTGCCCGCCCCCCTGGGCTCTTTATTGCCGGAGCTCCGCTCCTGTGCGCTCCTGCAGGAAATGACCCCTGAATAGGAGACACCCAAAGAATTCCAGGGTCACTACACAGAGGCAGGCGATGGCAAGCCACCGCTTTTCATCTCTTGTCTCAAAAATCCTATGGGGTTTGCCATAAGTTGGCTGCCGCTTGACAGCACTTTCCGCCACCAAAGGGAACGAGACAGGCTAATACTTGAAAATGCACCAAGACACAGTGCTGGCCCAGCATACACTCTGTATTCTAGTTTCGAGCAGGGAGCCAGTTTTTCATCAACCAGTTGGGCTATTCCCAAGCAGCTTCAGCATTTGCGCCAGGATATTTTTCGCCTGTTCAAACAGTCCAGTCTATTAGAGTGTTATCAGCAGTGTTCCAAACACATGCATCCTCGCACGGCGTGATGAGAGGTCTAGATGCCACCCTCTCCCACAAGCCTGCTGTTACTGCTTGTTGCTCGGTGGCCAATCACTTGAGAAAGCAGTAAGCAAATCTGTGATTATAAAAGATAACAATAATAGTTTGCCAACAAGCCCCAACCAACTCATGATGACCCCCAGATCATGGGATTTGCAAGGCAAGAGATGAGCAGAGGAGGTTTTGCTGTTGACTTCCTTTGCACAGCAACCCTGGTCTTCCTTGGCAGTCAAGGCCTCATTCACCTTACATATTCTGAATGGTAGTACCTGACATGTCTCAGCCCATATCCTCTTGACAGGCTCTGGCACATGCAGAGCTCCTTGTTCAGGAGGACATTTGACATACTCTGAGTAGCTTCTCAGGTGTGATATCATTAACCTCAGATGAGCGCCTTATTGGTCATTTATGTACTGTTCTGAGGAAGTCTTTAGGATTGTTTTTATTATCATTAATGATTATGTTCTTACCCACCTTTGGTTATAGCTATACTGTAGGAGAGGTAGGTTTATAGATATTTTAAGTAAATAAATCATTATGTTTAGGGCAAACTCTAGATGCTCAAACTTCTGCATTCCTTCTCCCGTAGAGCTAAATCAAGGGAGTTGGTTTTTATATTCATGAAAACATCTATTCTTCGGCGCTCAGCCTTCATTATGGTCCAACTCTCGCAGCCATACATTACTACTGGGAATACCATCGCTTTGACCATACGGACTTTTGTTGGCATGGTGATGCCTCTACTTTTTATTATGCTGTTTAGGTTCGCCATCGCTTTCCTCCCAAGGAGCAGGCGTCTTTTAATTTCATGGCTACAGCCACCATCTGCAGTGATCTTGGATTCCAGGAATGTGAATTCTTTCACTGCTTCCATGACTTCCCCTTCTATTTGCCAAGGAGTTGATGGGGCCGGATGCCATGATCTTAGTTTTTTTGATGTTGAGTTTCAAGTCAACTTTTGCACTCTCCTCTTTCACCCTCAACAAGAGGTTCTTCAGGCCCTCTTCACTTTCTGCCAGTAGAGTGGTCTGCATATCTGAAGTTATTGATGTTTTCCCCGGCAACCTTAATTCCGGCTTGTGAATCATCCAGGCTGACATTTTGCATCATGTACTCTGCATATAAATTAAATAAGCAGGGTGAAAATATACAATATACAAAGACCTACGCCCCTTTACAAAACAATGAGTTGTTACCGTTGAGAGCATTTGGTGCTTTTGTGGTAGGCTCTTGGCCCTTCATGCAATGAACAGGACTTGGAATGCAGGCAGAATGGGAGAGCGGCTCCTTCTCTATCCCGCTAAGAGGCTTACAGAGGGGTGTGCTCCGCAGGACCTCTAGCCAGCTGGCTCCAGTATGGAGTATTTCTTCAGCCTCCCAATCCTGGAATTATAATGTGATTTGGGGAAACTAGTGATAATCGCTGTATTTCCATATTTATAGAAAACTCACCGATATGTAGATAATAGCACACTGCGGTAGTTATGAAGTGCCAGATTTGATATAAATATGGAAATGCCTGGCTGGTCGCTGTGCCCTGTTTGCTAGGACTCCGCGCTGGCTTCAACCTCGTCAATTTCCATTGAGTTACTCTCCCTGTTCCCTGTCAGAGGAGAATTGGCCCCGAGGTTGTTAATTGTGAACTGATTTAGAACGATTTGCCTCTGAAAAGGGGTGCATAAATCCAAATAAATGCAGAAGGTTATTGCAGGCAGATGAAAATGGATCTGTCACATCACAACTTCCTCTTCTCCCCCCCCTCCCGAATTAAACCATTAACAAGCTTCAGTTCTAGTTATTATTTCACGGGATAGCCCCATGGCTTGTGATCTTGATGGGTGACAGAGAATAATGCATGAAACTGCCCGTCGGGCCAACGCACAGTTAGCAATTCTGCAGCAGTGTACAGTTAGAAAAGCCTTTGCATAAAATTCCATGTCGAATTGGAATTGGCTTGCTGGCACGAATTCCCGAGGGATTGCCTTCTTCCCCTGGGGAAACAGTATCCTGAACTTGTTCTATGCAACGGAAGACATTGGAAAGGGGCAGGTGCTTTGTACAAGTGTGTCAGAGAACTGGGGGAGTCACCCCCCCTCCGACTCATGCTATGTGTCAGACCATGATTTATTAGTTCTCAGGTACACCATTTCCTATGGCCAACTCAGCAGTTATTAACACTGAATGACTATTAAATCTACCTATCATGTTTTTTATTATGTCCATCCTCCAAGGGGTATGGGAGACCCAGATTCAAACCCAGTCTCAGCCGTGAAACTCACTAAATGGTTGGGCAATCATTCTCTCTCCCTCTCTCAACTCAACCTACTTCAGTGGATTGTCCTAAGACTGGAAGACTGGAGAACCACAGGGTGGACCTAAACAAAATTTCCCACCAATTCAACTTCCTGCTGCAGAAGAGGAAAAAGAAGAGATTGGATTTATTCCCCACCCTTCACTACCCAAAGGAGTCTCAGAGCGGCTTTCAAACTCCTTTCCCTTCCCCCTCCCCACAACAGACACCCTGTGAGGGAGGTGGGGCCGAGAGAGCTCTGACAGAAACTGCCCTTTTTCAAGAACAGCTCTTATCAGAGCTACGGCTTGCCCAAGGTCATCCAGCCAGGTGCAAGTGGAGGAGTGGGGGAATCAAACCCGGCTCTCCCAGATTAGAGTCCACGCACTTAACCACTACATCAAACTGCAGACCCCAAATTTGCCCCTTAGGCATTTTTGAGCACTCCCCTCCCACCCCCAGGAATAACATTTTGGTGAGATTGGTGGGCCGGGGGGGGGGTGAGGAAAGTTCTGCTGACAAAAGTGCTTTCCTTCAGCAGAAGGTTTAGTCTACATTCAACCCAATGTATGTCTGAACTGTTTGGAGGAACATAAGAACATAAGAGATGCCAATGTTGGATCAGGCCAAAGGCCCATCCAGTCCAACACTCTGTATCCCACAGTGGCCAGAAATACCAGTGCCATCAGGAGGTCCACCAGTGGGGCCAGGACATTAGAAGCCCTCCCACTGTTGACCCCCCCCCAAGCACCAAGATGACAGAGCATCACTTGCCCCAGAGTCCCTATCTATACCTTGTGGCTAATAGCCACTGATGGACCTCTGCTCCATATGCTTATCTAATTCCCTCTTGAATCCGTCCATGCTTGTAGCCGCCACCACTTCCTGTGGAAGGGTAGGATAAAAATGAGATAGAACTACAGGAACGGGGTACATTTTTTTTAAGGGAACACGTTGTCTCACGTGTCTCTTCCAGTGTGCTCAGGTTGTGAATGCCCCAGACTTTGGAAGGGAGGTCTGGGCAGCATTTGAGAAGCAGGGCTTTTTCAGTGGTGGCACCCAAACTGGAGAATTAACTAGCTAAGGAAGTCTACCGGCCACTCTAACTCATGGAGTTAAGAACATAACAATTGCCCTACTTATTCAGTCTAGTGGTCCATCTGGTCCAGCACCCTGTTTCACACAGTGGCCACTGGATGCCCAGGAGAGATGACAAGCAGGACGCAAAGGTGAAGGCCTGCCAGGGCTCAGATGTCTGCAGATTTTTGTTAATGGTTATTCTGAAGAGTTATCGAAATGGCAGATTACTTTAGGCTGGGTTTTTTTCTTTCTGATTTAATTTGTGGTGATGGGTTTTAATTTATTCCAAAAGTAGGGTTTTCTTTTTTGGGTGGGAAAAAGCATCATTTGTAAGTTTCTGGGTATCGTGAATTACTGTGATACCTGTAGCCGTACAAAGACTTTCAGTGGACTGACTGATGCTAGAAACGTTGATCACAACAGTGTTAAGTAGGCTCTTCTTGAACACAACACCATTCCAATTAAAAAGGAACCTTTTAACCTCATCTCTGGAGGGTTGAGGCTCATTGGGATTCAGGGTACACGTAGCACCGTCCAGTGTGGAGCTGTTACCAGTGACAGACGCCTGGAATGTGGCAGATCGTTCTTGATCTGATGGCAACAGAAATGAGTGGATTCCCAAGAACACTACCCCTGGTGGTCTTCTGGGAGAGCTAGGGTTGCCAACCTCCAGGTGAAGTCTGGTAATCTCCAGGTATTACAATCGATCTTCAGACGACAGAGATCAGCTCCCCTGGAGAAATTGGCTGCTTAGGAGGGTGGATTCTACGGCATTGTACCCTGCCAAGGTCCCTCCCTTCCCCAAACCCCACCCTCCCCAGGCTCCACCCACCAAATATCCAAGTAATTCCCAACCCAGAGCTAGCAACCCTAGCTGGAGTACACACTTTGCATGCCAAAAGTCTTAAGTTGAAACCCATTGCCACAACTGCCTGTAGCAAATGTGGTGGGGACAGGATAAATGCCTGCTGCAAAAGCATTTTCCTACAGCACGGGCTGCCCAAAACTTAAATAGCCACAGGGGTGGCTAGGGTTTCCAGGTGCGCCTGACCACTTGCAGGGGATGGGGGGTAGGGTTGCCAGATTCAGGTTGGGACACTCCTGGAGATTTGGGGATGGAATCGGGGGGGGGGGACAGGGACCTCAGTGGGGTGCAGTGCCATAAGGTCCACCCTCCAAAGCATCCATTTTCTCCAGGGGAACTAGTCTGAAGATAAACTGTAATTCCAGGGGATCCCCAGGTCCCACCTGGAGGCTGGCATCCCTAGGGGTGGCCCAGTGGGAATTTGTGCTTCATTTGAACAACTGGGGTTGGCACAACGATGTCTGCCCACTTGAAAGCAGCTGACAAACTTTGGGCGTAGCAGATTTTAATCTGCGGCAGGTGGATAAGAGCCTTTGTTCGGTGTATGGTCAAGAACTAAATCCGAGATGCCAGAAGATTCTCAGTAAAGGCCGCTTGTGTCTGACTCGTGGCCCAGTCCCGCCCCCACCCTTGACATAAAAAGTTATTACAGCTTTGCAGGCTCGGAGTCTTTTTAGCAATTCTTGGCTTACAGTACAAATCAGTGTTTTCTTCTCTGGCGTGAGCGTATTGGGGAATCTAATCAAATACAGCTGAGTCCCGCAACTCACAAATCAATTCCCTCGCAATAAATGATGAAAGGATTATTTCTTCCTGGGATGCTAACTGGACTTCCTTTCCGCAGCTCCGTCAGCACCATCCGTAATCAGCGCTACCACATCCACGCCAACCTGTCGTTCGCCATCTTGGTGGCTCAGATCCTGCTCCTTATCAGCTTCCATTTAAGCCCTGGAACGGTGAGTGCCAAATGGGTGGGGGACCTGGCGTGCCGAAACAGTTCCCCTCGTGATTAACCACAGTGCAAGGTCAACACAAGCTGGAGGCTCCTTTGTTTCCAGATAATTATCTGAGTATAATCAAAAAGCAGGAAGCTATTTTTAGCCGTTCAACAAACAAGACTTACGAGACCTCAAAAGTTAACAGGATACAATTTTTTCACCCCTGGACACTGTGGGATGCCACAAGATTGAGAACAACTTCTTCCTTTTTCACTGGAGTTGCATCTGTCATGATAGGACATTGTGCTTTACTGTCCAGCACAGATCGAAGACCAGACTCTTGGGGTTTCCTACCTGGCTTGGGAGTTGCTTTCTCTTGTGCCATTCCGAGCTACTTAAAAGACCTAACCATCCCCCATTATAGAAGGACATTTATGCTATCTGGGTTAAATCCCCCCCCCCTACTGGAAGGCCGATTTGCAGGCACAGCACATTCGGACAGAGATTGTAAATGTGGATCTGGGCAGGCTGAGTCCTGAGAGCATATTTTATCTGAGTGTGAAATCTGGTCTCTTTTGCGAGAAGGGTATTTGTCCTCCCTCTTAATAGACTATGTGAATTTATCATCTCAAAAAAATGTCCGTTTTTTCCTTGTGGATGAGGATCGGAAATGTATCTTGTGTGTATAAAATTATATCAAGTCACAGCCAACTTATGGTGACCCCAGCAAGGGACTTTCAAGGCAAGTGAGAAGCAGAGGTGGTTCACCATGGCTTTCCTCTACACAGTCCACCTTGGTGGTCTTCCTTCCAGGTACCGAACCTGCTCAGCTTCAGAGGTCTGATGAGATCTGGCTAAACCACGCCACCTTCCCTCCTAAAACTACCTTAGCAGTAACTAAATATTTAGCTGCGGTGATTGCCTGTAAGAGGGTTGGGTCTCGAGCTGTTTAAGACCTTTGAGTCAAAAGAACAGTAAGATAAGAAGAAAACTTGGCTTGGCCAGTCTAGAGGTCTTATGTTGCCTGCCTACCAAAGAAGCCAATGCTTATTCTTCTCATTGACTCTGTGGCGACATCCCTTATAGTCCTGATTAGCTCTTCAGGCAGAATCCGTGTGTGTGTGTGTGTGGGGTCTAATTTCAACTGCCCATCTCCTGATTTACTTATGAACTCAGTTGAACCAGAAGGACTCTGCAACAACTCAAAGGCAATAAGCAAACAGCAATGAACTCCAACCTGAAGAATGAATTTGGTAAATTTATGGTCCCCACTGAAGAAATGTTAAGAATTTTATCAAAACTCTTTTGGATTCTCTGAAAATCCACCAAATGTTTTGCTTGAACTGGAGTTTATGCATTTGTTTGAGGGGGGGGAATGGTGGCAATACAGGGGTGTATGAAACCCCTCCTGAGAAATTTCACAAACCTTCTTTTAAAAAGTTTGGATTTCCTCAATATTCCTCTAGGAATGGTGAGGGAAACCTGAGGAATGTTGAGGGAAACATCGAAATTATTTTTTTATTCATTCATTTATTCAATTTATACCTCACTCTCCCCACCGAAGCAGGCTCAGGGGCGGCTTACATAAAAGGTTAAAACACATGAATCAACAGTTATGAAACAATCATAAGCAATCCGAACTATCATAAAGTGCTAGTGACAGTGGTACTAATACTAATAGTATTGCATAGAGATGGGGGAAACAAATCATGATGGAATAGTCAAAGTGGGATACGGTCGATGTTGATGATCGGCTCATCTTGATCTATTTATGCAGCAGGCACTGGCTGCTGGTGGTAGTTACGGAGGAACAGGGCTTTATCACATTTCAGTTATTAGATGTGGCTCCTTGATTGAAGACCTGTTGGAAGAGCTCCGTCTTGCGGGCCCTGCAGAACTGTGAAAGGTCTCGCAGGGCCCTGATGTCTTCTGGGAGCTTGTTCCACCAGTGCAGAGCCACCTCTGAGAAGGCCTTGGCACTGGTTGTGGCCAGCATGCCATTTCGCTGACAATGGAACCGCAGTGTCAATTCTATCTCAGAGTGGTGGCTGCATATGTCTGGAGGTGGGGAGTTAGCCACATAAACTAGCACAGGATCTTATGGTGCAGGCAGAATGTTAAGAACGCTATATGTTTTCTGTGGTTTTTCACAGCTTCATTAAACATTGGCTGCCTTGGCCTCATAATGCTTCTATCATTCGTTAGGGGTTTTGCTCATGGCCTTTTAGTTCTACACTAGTCAGTACAAATTAAACATGACAAATGTACACACTTTAATTCTGAGCAGCATGAATCTGAAGGTAAAGTCATATATTAATCATAGACAGCACTTGGACCATGATGTAAGTAATAGTATTAATCATTATCACGGAGCTTTATTTCCGGATCTCACAACATTGGGCAGAATCCTGGTCTCATTAGCTTGATTTAACTGCTGGAGAAATAGAAAGGTCAGATAGCCAGTAGACTTTCATGTCTCTGTTTCACGGCTTGACCATCTAACCACTGCATGTCAGCACAGACAATGCTGAACCAGATGTTATTGTTTACGTTTATGAGCATATGGGGAGCAGTGTTCCCTCTAAGCTGAGTTAGTGTGAGCCAGCTCACAGTTTTTTAGCCTCCAGCTCACACATTTTTGTCTTAGCTCAGGAAGGATGGCTCCAGAGCAAACTCATTTATGCAGTAGCCAGATTGCTTGCTCACAACTTTTTCGCCAGGAGCTCACAAAGTAGACTTTTTTCGCACAAGACTTCACAGCTTAGAGGGAGTATTGATGGGGAGGGGCTGTGGCTCAGTGGTAGAGCCTCTGCTTGGCATGCAGAAGGTCCCAGGTTCTATCCCCAGCATCTCCAGCAGGAAGGAAGAGGCAGGAGGTGATGTGAAAGACCTTTCCCTGAGACCCTTGAGAGCCGCTGCCAGTCTGAGTAGACAACACTGACTTTGATGGATTGACGGTCTGATTCAGTGTAAGGCAACTCCGTGTGTTCGTGTGAAACTGCCTTATATGGAGTCAGATCACCTGTCCAGTGAGTTCAGGACTGTCTGTGCTGATGGACAGCAAACCTTCAAGGGCTACAGTTGCCAGTCTCCAGGTGGGTCATGGAGTTTTCCGGGAATGGCAACTGCTTTCCAGACTACAGACTACGGAAATTAGTCCCCTTGGAGAAAAAGGCTCCTTTGAAGGAAGGGGTCTATGGCATTGCATCCCTGCTGATCTCCCTCCCCTCCCCCCCCAAAGATGACCCTCCCCAGGATCTGCCTCCGAATTCCCAGTAATTTCCCACTTCGGAGTTGTCAGCCCGATCAAGAGCCATGGCTGACCTTTGCTCCCATATCCCAAAATTAAGATACCAGACAAAATGCAAGAGTCAAACTAGGCTTTCCTAATTCCAATATGAACTGCGCATTAAACGCATGTGCCACATTCTGTGGGCTCCCTAAGAGGCTGCCCACTGGGTTTGTCAGCATTTAGGCAACCCACCGTGGCTCCAAGGTCGACAAGCCCTCAGGCCACAGCTGCGTTTCCTCGCCTGCAGCAAACTTGTGCAGAGAGACGTTGCCCTGCATCCCCCATCCCCCCACACGGTTCAAACACTGATACACAGCACTGCAAGATTAACCCCTGCCAGCCCTCTGGAACTCTGCATCCACCTTCTGCCATCCCCTCATAGTCCTGAAGGCACCAGGGTTTTGGGATGGGGAAAGAAGAAGAAAGGCTGCCTGGTCCAGTGCAGTCAATGAGCAAGCAGAGAACGGTAGACTACTGATCCAGGCAAGTGAAAGGTCAGAGGCAAGACCAAGCTGAACAGGGAGCAGGACAGGGATGCCAACTCCAGCTTGTGAAGTTCCCGTAGATTTGGTGATAGTTCCTGGAGAGAGTGGAATTTGGGGCGGGGAATGAGGTCAGCAGGGATGTCATTCCATAGTGTCCACTCTTCAAAGCAGCCATTTTCCTCCGGGGTGATTGATCTCAGTAGCCTGGATTTCAATTGTGATTCTTGGAAAACTCCAGGCCTGTGGTTGCCAACTTCCAGGTGGCACCTGGAGATCTCCCCCTGTTACAGTTCTCCAAGATCCGTTCCCCTGGAGAAAAGGGCTGCTTTGGAGGGTGGACTCTGTGGCATTATACCCTGTCGGAGTCCCTCCCCTCCTCAAACCCCACCCTCCCCAGGCTCCACCCCCCAAATCTCCAAGTATTTCCCAATCTGGAGCTGGCAACTCTATCTAGGACCCACCCGGAAGATGGCAACCCTAGGGTAGAAGTAGCTGCAGTTTATCCTAAATTTCTGTATAGATTTGTTTGCAGAAAGATTGGCCAGGAGACCTAAGTTCCCATGCCTTCAGGGCCCTTCTCTTGGTTGCCCAAGCTGCGGTATCCATTTTTGATGCCCACCTGAAGAGACACTTTGCCCTCTGATAGCACACCTGAGAAAACTGCTGAGTCACAAACTGCTGGGAGAAGAGAGGGGGGAAAAACCCAAAAAAAACAAAAACTCAAAATGGATTTGGTTTTAGAGGGGAAATAAAAACTTGGAGAGGATGAAGCTGAGCAGAACAAGATATAATCAGCAACAGAGAAGAAGGCAGGAAAATATACAATGAAATAATCCCCAATAAATCAGTTAGACAGTGTGTGACTCCTAAGAGACAACAGGAGCCGGGGGGGGGAAATGAAAATGAGCGTGGGGAGCAAATGGAAGAAAAAGGATGGCTTATTGTCATGGTCACTATCTTTTCATTTCCTCAGGCTGCCACACATAAGCAGTGGAGGTGCCGTCCCATGTGGGGAGCAGTGCCTGTGTTCTCACGCTAGGGGGCTGCAGCTGAGTGCCAGAGCACCTGCTTTGCATGTGGAAGGTCCCGGTGTAACAGGCCAGATTAACCCCCCGGCCAGAGTAACCCCGGGGTTACTCTGGCCTAGCCTAGAATAACCCCGGAGGGTTCTGGCCCCACTGGAGGGCCTCCCGATGGCACCTGGGTTTTGGCATGATCCAATGTGGCCTAACTTATGTTCTCATGTTCTGTCAGTTTCCCCTATGGAATGAAGCTGTCAGGCCCTGCCTGCAGTGCAAGGCCAAGTTAGGAACGTAAGAAGAGCCCTGCTGGATCAGACCAGTGGTCCATCTAGTCCAGCATCCTGTCTCACACAGTGGCCAACCAGTTCCTCTGGAGGGCCAACAACAGGGCAGAGAGGCCGAGACCTTCCCCTGATAAGAACATAAGAAGAGCCCTTTTTTCAAAACTCTCTGCTTGATGTTTGTTTTGCTGCTCACCTTAGATAACTCTGGGAAGCCGAAGAGCTTCCTTTAGCAGAAACGAACTGTTAAGTCCGGCGCTTAACAATGAGTCGGAGAGTGATTTCAGCAAAGACTCAAGTTTATTCAGCTCTTTGTTCACTTCTTTGACACGGTACAACATCTGATAGCCCGAACAGTTTGCCCATTGAAACTGCCCGGTATTTAAACATTCCCGGCTAACATAGCCACTCCCACTATACACATAACAACCTATCAGGTTGAGCGCATAAGGACCAATCACAAACGTTCCCGCTTGCGGCTTGCTTGAATGTGATTGGGTCGTGAGTCTTGGACTAGGATGCTCTGTCCAAGACGAAGCTTAACATTGCTTCCCTATGTGATGATTCACATAAAACCTCCTGTACTCATGGCAGCTATGAATACATTACAATTCCCTCCCCCCTAAGCAAAAATACCTCAAGAACAGTCGTAATCACTTAGGTAGGTGGGTGCACGTCTCGTTCTCTGAGACCTACGAGGTGAACTCGTCTCAGGGCATCTGTCCCTCAGTGGTACTCCGTTTGACTCTGGGACCTCAGAGTCAGGAACGTCCCCGTCCGTTGCATGCGGTTCAAAATTAGGGGTCTGCCCTGTCTCTTGACCGCTACCGTAGCCCTCAGGCTCTACAGTACCTGCCTCTTCTAAAGGCCATGGGGGTTCCTCTGCGGACTCAGCCGGCTGCACGGTAGGACGGTCAGTTGCCCACCGCTGCCTCAGCTGGTCTATGTGCCTACGCCACTTGCGTCCATCTGCAAGCCGTACCACATACATTCTAGTACCGATAACATCGGTGACAGTGGCTGGA
>NW_015167151.1:69978-101078 GCF_001447785.1 Gekko japonicus | reverse complement strand
GCCACAGCCTGCGCAGGCTGGGCTGGTCGAAGTCTTCACTGGGGTCCGCTGGTCTGCCTTCTTTTTGACGATGCAGACGTCACTCAGCTTACCCTCGCTGTCACTGTCGGCCCCCTGGTGGTGAACGCGCAGCTCCGTCGCTGCCAAACGCTGACGCACCTCTCGGGTCGACTTGTCGGCTGCTTCCGCGGCGATGGCCTGGTCGTAGGCCGTTGCCCAGGTCAGCTCCTTTCTAGCGAACAGCCTCTGCTGCAGCCGGTCGTCCCTCATTCCGCACACTAGCCGGTCTCTGAGGGCCTCTTCCACATTCGCGAAGTTGCAGGGCCTTGCCGCCTTCCGTAGGGCGGCCACAAACTCCGCTACCGACTCGCTGGCCGCCTGACCCCTCTTGTAGAAGGCATGCCGGCACGCAATCTCCGATGGCTTCGGGGAGAAATGTGCCTGCAGCTTCTCGGTCAGGTCCTTGTACGAGACGGTCGAGATGTCCGCTGGTGCCACCAGGGACCGGGCGATGTCGAACACGCTCTTTCCGCAAGAGCTCAGGAGCGTCGCCCGCTTCTTCTCCTCCGTCGTGATGTCGGAGGCTTCGAGGTGGAACCCGAACCTTGACAGGTAGGAGTCCCAGTCCTCGGTCGCTGGTTCGAAGGCCTCGAACTTCGGGCTATTGGCCATCGTTGCAATCGCTGCCACCGGCTCTGGTGGTGCCCGTTGCTGACTGGCCACGGCGAGCTGCTGCTCTTCGTTGTCCGTCGTGGGTCTGGATGTAGCGGGGCTGCCTACCCGCACTAGAATCCCATCCTCGTCGCCAATTGTTAAGTCCGGCGCTTAACAATGAGTCGGAGAGTGATTTCAGCAAAGACTCAAGTTTATTCAGCTCTTTGTTCACTTCTTCGACACGGTACAACATCTGATAGCCCGAACAGTTTGCCCATTGAAACTGCCCGGTATTTAAACATTCCCGGCTAACATAGCCACTCCCACTATACACATAACAACCTATCAGGTTGAGCGCATAAGGACCAATCACAAACGTTCCCGCTTGCGGCTTGCTTGAATGTGATTGGGTCGTGAGTCTTGGACTAGGATGCTCTGTCCAAGACGAAGCTTAACATTGCTTCCCTATGTGATGATTCACATAAAACCTCCTGTACTCATGGCAGCTATGAATACATTACACGAGCATAAGAAGAGCCCTGCTGGACCTTACCAGTGGTCCATCTAGTCCAGAATCCTGTCTCATACAGGGACCAACCAGTTCCTCTGGATGGCCAACAACAGGGCAGAGAGGCTGAGGCCTTCCCCTGATGTTCCCTCTTGGCTCTGGGATTCAGAGAACTAGTGCCTCTGAATGGGGAGGTTCCCCTCAGTCACCATGGCTAGTAGCCACTGATAGACTTATCATCCTGAATCTATCTGCTCCCCTTTCAAAGTTGTTTATTTTTGAGGCCATCACTGTATCCTCTGGCAGTGAATTCCACATTTTAATCACTCTCTGTGTAAAGTAGTATTTCCTTTTGTTATATGTACAAAGCAAAATGTCGTCTTCTTATTGCTCAGACCAAGGAAATGGAAGCTTTTACAGGGTCAGGCAGTATCATTTGACCTGCTGTGGCCGATTGGTCCATGGAGGCTTCTGTGGCTGGGTTATCTGGTCTCCCTGCAGTTCCCTCCTCTGGCCAGAGTTTGATGGTGGTACACAGGTTGAAATCTGATATCCCCTAAGTCATTAATGCAGGATATGCAGGGTACTCAAGACCCTGACAGGCACCTGTTCCGTTCAAATTTGGGGTGGCTACAACTGCTAAATGAGCATAAGATCCATGGATTGTTCATTCATGCCCTGTTCGTGAGGACCTGATGAGAGGTGGAGAGAATGCTGGCAGGGGCGTGTGGGTTTCCAATGGGTTGCCACCGTCCAGGTGGCACCTGGAGATCTCCTGCTATTACAGTTGAACTCCAGATGACCAAGATCAGTTCCACTGGAGAAAAATGGCTGCTTTGGAGGGTGGACTTTACGGCATTGGTAGCCTGCTGAGGTCCCTCCCTCCCCCCAACCCCTCCCTCCCCAGGCTCCACCCCTAAAATCTCCAGATGTTTCAAAACCCAGATCTGGCAGCCATAGTTTCCATGGCAGAAGTGAGCATCTCAGCACTTAGCAGAGTAGGCATGACGCCTGGGAAGGAGAACTGCTAGGCTTCCTACTGCTTGGAGTGGCAGAAGATTTTGTTGTTAAAGTTGTTGTCATGCGCACTGTGGCCAGGGCCCCTGAGACGTCGGGAGAGGCCCGGGACACTTCCATTTGGGGGGGGGGGCCCTGGGGATGGTGGAGGAGGCAGGGGGCCGTGCCAGGCCCAGAGTGACTCCCTTCCCACCCTGGTCTCCTCCACTACTGCTGGGGCTCAGCACAGCTCCCAGGCTCACCGCCACCAGAGGAGGAGATAGATTCACAGTGTGCACTACAGGCAGTGTGGCCAGGTAATAGGACCCAAGTTTGAAGTTGTATGATGAATGTCTTCTTTCAGTCCGCTCTGTGAATCTCTGTGACTGTATGTATAACCTCATTTGGAGATAATGTCAAAAAGTCTAAATTTGAGGCCCTCTGCGAATGTGAGGCCTGGGCCAAATATCCCTTCTGGCCCCAGTTTGGTGTAGTGGTTAAGTGTGCGGACTCTAATCTGGGAGAACCGGGTTTGATTCCCCACTCCTCCTCATGCACCTGCTGGTGTGACCTTGGGCAAGCCATAGTTCTGGCACAGCTGTTCTTGAAAAAAGAGCAGTTTCTGTCAGAGCTCTCTCAGCCCCCCCTACCTCACAGGGTGTCTGTTGTAGGGAGGGGAAGGGAAAGGAGTTTGTAAGCCACTCTGAGACTCCTTCGGGTAGTGAAGGGCGGGGTATACATCCAATCTCCTCCTCCTCTTCTTCTTCTTCTTCTTCTTTTGTGATATGCCTTGGCTGTGGTCATTTCTGGGGAAAACCTGGAAGTGATGTCTGGTAGGTCTAGGAACCTCGAGAAACTCCATGATTTTACCACAGAGTTTTCCGTGAGTCCTAGAGCTATCTGGCATAACTTCTGGGTTTCCCCGGAAATGACATCATGAAACACATGATACTGTGTGTGTCACTCCCCCCCCCCCCAAGTTCTGACTGGTTGCCAGGTATGGCCTGTCCTTGTATCCAAGGATCAGTGAGATCCAATAACAAGACGCCTGGCTTGACCAAACTTACCTGCCAGTGCCGAGATAAAGTGTGGGAGGCAAAGCTGATGGTCGTGGAAGAACTGAGGAAGAGTTGAACTTGCATGTAAGAGGTCAAATGTCTTGGAGGTCATGCGAGGGGGGGCATGAGTGCTATTTGGGCTAACCAGCACCCTTTTCAAGGTCTCAGCATCTCAGAGAAGCAGCTTGGAAGGGGAGGTTCTCTGCCTGATTACCCATCTATCAGGTAGGCACACGATAGGCATGGATGTGTTCCAGAGCATGGGCATTCGCTGGCACTTCAAGACGGAGAAGGGCCCATTGCTTTAAAAATACCAGCATTCTCTATCTGCTCAAAGCAACCAAGGAAATCAGAGGCATGAATGTTCTTGGTTTGTGTGGCCTCCCCCCCCCTTGCGAGATTCTAGAGCCCCCCCGAAGGTTGTTTGCCTAAAAATCCCCTGAATCCTGGAGGGGGCGCTGCCAATTCACACAACCGTTCTCAGCTCATTTTGGGGGGCACATTGTTGCTTCATAGGCCTGTGCTGCAAAAAAAAAAAAAAAGAGCTTGAGCTTCCCTTTTTTCAAAACTCTCTGCTTTATGTTTGTTTTGCTCCTCACCTTGGATAACTCTGGGGAGCCGAAGAGCTTCCTTTTGCAGAAACGAGCCTCCTTTTGAAAATACCAGGGACGCTGCACATGTTCTACAAAACCGGTCTGGCTTTGCAGGGGGAAACGAGAGCTTCAAGGATGAGGAAGCAAAGTCTGCAGTGACCCGCCAGGCAGTAAATAATGTTGCATTGTGCTGGCAGAACCCAGGGAAGCTTTTAAGGTTAGGCAGCCTGCATACGGAACTGCTGGTTAGCTATCCACTCCTTTGCAAAGCTCTGAACCTGCAGTGCTTTCGCGACAGGGCAGAGGAAAACACCCTTTCTTCTCTCGGATATCAGGGCCTAATGAAGTCTGTGGGTAGCCATTATGAGATGCCTATACCTCTCCGTTTACACTCCTTAAAAAAACAACAACAACGCAACTTACTACACAAGACTGCAGTTCTACCAGAAGAAGGACCTCCACAAATGAATTAGAGCAGGCCCGTAGCTAACGCGGGGCCCACGGGGCCTGGCCCCCTCCCATTTCTTCTGGGCCACCTCCCTCCCGGGCTGTCCCTGAAGTGCCTCAACTCACCACCTGTGCTCCACTTTGCACTCTGACTGAGAAACACCCCCACTTAAATCTTCTTCGGACTGCAAAGACCCGGGGTGGAAGACAGCCACACTTTTTTTAAACTGGGGGGGGGTAATTTATGCAGGATGTCAAAAGTGGGAGGGGGGAAAGAAGCAGCCTTCTGCTGAGCCGGGGGTGCCACGGCGTGAAATTGACCAGCACGCTGAAACTGACTCAAAACCGCCCCCCCATGGCCCCCTCCCAAAAAAGTCCCTAGCTACAGGGCTGAATTAGAGCCATTCTTCCTTCCTGGGGACCTGGGATTCAGGGAGGGGCGCTGGCTCCATGTTAGAGCATCTGCACAGCATGCAAGAGGTCCCAAGTTCAGTCCCCGGCTCCTCCGCTTTAAAATTATCCATTGAGCACTGCACTCAGTGGATAATAATCTCTTTGTGATCCATGGCCCCAAAAAACATTCATTTAGCCTCAACCCGAGTCAGCGCCTTTTTGGCTCTGCCCCCAGCCTGGTGGAATGCTCTTCCAGACAAGAAATGTTTCCCCAGGCCCACAGTTGAGGCAATGAGGTTTCCATCTGGACTGGCCTCTCCCAGCTCTTTCTCTGCTGCCTATCCTGTCAACTACACCAGCCTATTATCCATTGGCACACAGGCTATACAGCCTCGCTTTGGTCAAGTTCACATCGGGACCACACAGCGTAGCATTCGGACGAGAATAAAAGAACATGAAAGACACTGCAGACTTGGCCAACCTGAAAAATCAGCAGTGGCTGAACATAGCCTAACTCAAACAGGACACAGTATTTTGTTCCAAGACACTGAAAGGTTGGACAACACTTTCAATTACCATGTCGGATTACACAGGGAAGCCATTGAAATCTGCAAACATAAACATAATTTCAACAGGAAAGAAGAGAGTTTAAAAATAAATAGGACATCGCTTCCTGTCCTGAAAAACACAAAAGGCTTTACATCAGACAATAGGACTACAGATAAGATTAGAATCTCAACAACCTCCTCAGGAAGCAGGAAACCTCCTCAGGAAACAAAAGAACCTCCTCAGGAAAGCTCCTCCATTAGCATGTCCATACCCTGGGGAACTCCTACAAGACAATGACTCAGCCCTACCCACCTTCTGGAGTAAATATAAATTTACTGCCTACCATTTTCTTCTCACCTTGACACAGAGAGTATTCCATCTTTCTGTGTTTATACCTCTGAGGATCGCAGTCACAGTAACTGGCGAAACGTCAGGTTCTACAATGCCAAGACCACGGCCACACATCCTGGAAAATCTACAGCAACTAATGAACTCCGGCCCTGAAAGCCTTCGACACCCGTGTGCATTACGAAAAGCTGCTCCAAGTCAGATTTGATGCAACCGTCTGTGCAATCACATCACAACTGGTTTTTAAATTATTTTTTGCAGTGTTTTTATCAGTGCCTACGTGCAGATTGATAAGGGAGGAGTGAGAAAGACAGGAATGGCACAGTGATCATGCCTTAGTGTTGTCTATTCTGACTGTAGTTCCCAGGGGGAGGGCTTTTTCTACCAGCCCTGCTACCTGAAATGGATTGGCTCTAGGGATGTGCATTTGGTTCGTCTGAACCGAATGCACCCCTGAAAATGGCCCATTTGGACCCCTTTCGGGCTGCTGCAGGCCGATTCATATTCTCTGATCTGAATCAGCTTGCCGCCGAATTGCTGCCGAATTTCGGCAGCAATTCGGCCCCATTATATCCTATGGGTCATTGAAGTTAATGGTGAAAACATAGGGTATATTCTGGGGGCTGGAGGGGAGGGGGTCTGAGGGAGAGGCTCCAACCTCACAGGGTAGCTGCTGGAGCCTCTCCCCAAGACACCAGCCAAGTTTGAAGTACATTGGACCAGGGGGTCCAATTCTACGGGTCCCCAAACAGGTTGCCCCTATCCCTGCCATTGTTCTGTATGGTGGGGAAAAAGTTCTCTATGGTGGGAAAAAAGTAACAAGCAGATGCTCTACCTCTGAGCCAGTGAACCACAGCCCCTCCTCACTGTTGGTCCATCAAGGTCAATATTGTCTGCTCAGACCGACAGCGGTTCTCCAGGGTCTCAGGTCTTTCACATCGCCTGGTCCTTTTAACTGGAGATACCGGGGACCGAACTTGGGACCTTCTACGTTCAAAGCTTATTTATTTTTATTTATTTATTTATTTATTTTATTTATTTATTATTAAATTTATACCCCGCCCTTCCCCGTGGGGCTCAGGGCGGCTTACAAGGCAAGAAAGAACTTGCTGATAAAACATCAATACCATAATACAATTAAAACATCATGTACAATTTAAAATCCATTTAAAACATTAAAGTGCTCAAAAATTAAATTCATCGGAATCTCAGAATCTCAGAGTCTCAGAGAGGGCGACCCCCGCCCTAGCACAGCCCAAACATTTCCAGTAGGCATTGGTAATATTTTAGATGTTACCAGATGTTTCTACCTGGCCTCCTGAGCCTTAGTCCCCCCCCAAAGATGGTATATATAGAGCTGATGCTCTTCCACTGAGCCATAGCCCTTCCCTAGGCTTTTTAAACCTTTCTTCACATAAAGCATGTACCCTGCTGCTGAGTCAAAGATACACAGTCCTTACAGAACAAGGAGAAAACTTTTAGTACTACTTTCTAACAATCAAAAAGCTTTGTTTATATATACTCAATCTGCATACTGGTGGTACAGTTCAGGAAGGCTATATACTATGCCTGTTTGACTATGAAGTTGTGTGTCATTACGGGGGAGGAGGAATGTTTTGCTTAAAGGAATAAAACACATTCATTCATGCTCTCTGTTTCTTGTGTTCTGAAAAAGCAAAGAAAACCTTCTGCCTTCCAGGATTGCAATAATAACAATAACAATAATAACAACAACAACAGCAACAACAGCAGTGCCTTTTGCTATGGCAAAGCTCCATGGCCATTATCAATGGAGCTGGCAGAAATGAAGCTTTATTTATATCTGTGACTCGTTCAAAAATAAGAATGGGCAAGGACAGTCTGAAAGAAACCCTTTCGCTTAATCTTGCTGCAAAGGTATCTTGTAATAGCATCGCCACCAGCAACAATGCCTCCCGGCACACTATGATGGGATCAGAGAATCCACTCAGGAAGAAGAAAAAGTAATAGTGTGACAAAAACAACAGGACACATTTCCTATATAAGAAAGACGTGAAAGCATCAATACTTTCCCAAAGCAGGCAGGGACATGGGGAAGGGGAGAACTCGGGCAGAAAGCCGAAAGGAACACTATGATGGGATCAGAGAATCCACTCAGGAAGAAGAAAAAGTAATAGTGTGACAAAAACAACAGGACACATTTCCTATATAAGAAAGACGTGAAAGCATCAATACTTTCCCAAAGCAGGCAGGGACATGGGGAAGGGGAGAACTCGGGCAGAAAGCCGAAAGGAACTCTTTGGTCCTTTCCGCGCTAGACCTTAAATCCTGGTTCAACCCTGTCCTTGAACTAAGATTCTATGCTACATGCGAGTTCACGCCTGTAAGTATCTCGAGGTATTTTTTGTTTCCACATCACATTGAGGTCACCCCGGTTTCTCCCCATACTTGTCCCGGGATAAACGGATGCTGTTATAACCAGGGATAAATGCAAGGTATTGTGTCATGAGTTGAACTCTGATAAAACCAGGGATGAGATCCAAGTGCGGAAAGGACTTTTGAGGAATAATTGATAAGCACCACTATGACAAGGGGGCCTGCGGGGAGGTCAGCAATTAAAGATCAGGTTTCAGAGGCCTGCTTTCTTCCTATACCAAGCCTATGAGCATTGTCTTGTCTCCAATGCACCAATCCAAGGACAGTTTCAACAGCATTTGCTTGCTGTTTGCATGCTTCACCATAATTAAGAAACATCTTTAATATGCTCTGGAAGTTTCTGTTGCCAGAGAGTGCATTATCTTCTTTCTCCTTTTTTTGCCAGGCTCCAACAAGAGAAATATCGAAATGACAGGGCAGAAACTCTAGGAAATACCTTAGAACCAACTGTGTAGCACCCTTGCTGTCTAGCATGGAGGGAAAGATTAAGCGAAATACCCGAGGGACGTGAATTGTACTAAGCAAAGCCCAAAAATGTCTATTTTTTTAAAAAAAATTATTTATTATAAAAGAGAAGGGGGAAAGGGAAAAGGGTGGTTGGATTCAAAAAGCAGTGGGGAAAGGCAAAACCAGAATTCAGGGGAGACTCACAACCACAGCATAGAGATGTTCAAATAGAAAGCAATACAGTTGTATTGACTAAGCTAAACACACGTTACCTAGGTGGTAGCAGGTTCCTCAGAGCATGCACGGAGTTCCTTTATAATAACAAGTGGGAGGGGTCATCAACCCCATCCCGACCTCCTGTGTACTCAGTTTCCACTGAAGACTGAAAAGTGAAGACAAGGGGGGAATCCCAAATGTCCAGATTTTAATGGCCGACGGAACTGGACCTCAGCCAGCCTCCTTTCTATAAATGGCAAGCTGCTTTAAGTGAATTCCATGCAAAGCTCCATCTCTGAAGTCAGAGGCTATGTTACCAATCACAGCCACATAAAGTATAGCCCCACCTCCATCAAGCATCTGCTAATAGCTCTGAACTTCCATGACAAATAGGTGGTGTGGTCCAAATCGGATTGTCCTGTATCCAAAAGGGAGTAAGTCTAGCAGGATGGTCCAATGTAGAATGGAAGTGAATGGGCCATTCTAATGTAAGCCTCCAGGAGTCCAAGTTCCTAGACTCTGTAGGTGGCGCTCTTACCTTAATGAGTTTCTGTCACACCAACTATCTTTCCGTAGCAGAATGTAGGAATTCAAGAGTTCTCATTACTGGGCAACACCAGCACAGCAGGGACTGTACTGAATTCTCTTCTTACTTGTCCTACATTTTCTGACATTGGGGAGGAGCCATGGCTTAGTGGTAGAGCACCTGCCTTGCGTGCAGAAGGTCCCAGGTTTGTCTCCCAGCTCTCTAGGTAAAGGTTCTTTGGTACCAGCTCTCAGGTCACTTAAAACATCCAGGTAGGGCTCACAGCACAGCCCTGAGGGAACTGCACCCTTTCACCCTGCAGCTGTATGGCAGAATGCTTATTTGAATGCATTCTCATGTGAAACACTCCTTTCTTCTGGCAACCAACCACATCGGGAAGAAGCTCAGCGTGGATTTCAGGAAGCAGATGTTGCTATGCCCGAGATCCTACAGAGCCGCTGCCAATCAGAAAAGACCATATCAAGCTAGATGGACCAGTGGTCTGACTCATGTGGCTTGCATGCCGGAGGATCCACACTGCCCATGTAGATCCTAATTGATCAGTTGTCAGCCTGCTGTGCTCAGTCTTGCAGCTAGCTGGGTCCACCTCTCAAGTTAGACAAGTTCATGGAGGACAGGTCTATCAGTGGCTACTAGCCATGGTGACTAAAGGGAGCCTCCACATTCAGAGGCAGTAAACCTTTAAATACTAGTGCCAGGAGGCAACATCAAGGGAAGGCTTTGACCTCAGTCCCCTATTGTTAGCCCTCCAGAGTAACAGGTTTGGCCACTGAGTGAAACAAGATGCTGGACTTTATGGACCACTGGTCTGATCCAGCAAGGCTCTTCTTATGTTCTTGTGTCAGCCAGGAAGCCACTGGGATGCCGGAGTCCAGCCAGTATTGCTCTTGGTCCCCACAGTCTGTGAAACAGACTGTACAAAATGGGTTTGCTTTATACAAATGTTGTAGGTGTTGTTGAGAAAATGTACACAATGCCGTTTGACAAAGTAGGGAAAGGCTTGTAATGAATATTTATGTTTGCCCATTGGTTGGTGTTTCTGAAAAGCTGTCCATCTCTCTATAGATCTCTGTTTGCTTTGACTTGTAGGTTCCTTGTAAAATCCTGGCCATCCTTCTCCACTTCTTCTTCCTGAGTGCTTTTGCTTGGATGCTGGTGGAAGGCTTTCACCTGTACAGTATGGTGATCAAGGTGTTTGGATCAGAAGAAAGCAAGCATTTCTACTACTACGGAATTGGGTGGGGTGAGTAACTTTTCCCTTTACTGAAGGAAAGAACCACATATTGGTTAGACCAGGAGTGGGAAGGGCAGCCATGGAGGATCTGGAAAAGATTCTGA
Organism: Gekko japonicus; assembly: GCF_001447785.1. NCBI lineage: Eukaryota > Metazoa > Chordata > Lepidosauria > Squamata > Gekkonidae > Gekko > Gekko japonicus. Next base: position 90,569 of record NW_015167151.1, on the reverse strand, counting down.
ACTGTGGGGATGTGGCACTGGGGACCGACGTAAGCCATGCCATAGTATTCCCCATTACTGTGGATGAGCTTGAAAGTTGGTCAGTGTAGAAAGCTGACAGGAAAAGAGTGGCAGAACAAAGTTTGAGTCCAGGGGCACCTTTACGACCAACAAAGTTTTATTCAAGTTATAAGCTTCCATGTGCATGCACACTTCTCCAGATTCATTTGAAGTATGGTGCTGGAAGAGAGTTTTGCAAACTGCCAAAAAAACCCCCAAAATAAGTAGATTCTAGATCAAATCTTGAACTCTCTCTAGAAGCTAAAATAACTCAACTGAGGGACGTTTTGAAGGACGTTAATTCACAGGGTCCTCATGAGTTGGAAGTGACTTGACGACACTTAACATGCACAAACATTAGTTGGCGTATTGGACTAAGTTCCAGGGGCCAAATGAAACATTACCATTTTTAACAAGTTGGGTTTGGGTTCCTTGGGCCGGCTTGTGCTCCCCACAACCCCACGCCAGCTGTGCAGAACAGCTTCTTTTTAAAAAGGAGAACATAAGAACATAAGAGAAGCCAATGTTGGATCAGGCCAGTGGCCCATCCAGTCCAACACTCTGTCGCACAGTGGCCAAAAATACCAGGTGCCATCAGGAGGTCTACCAATGGGGCCAGGACACTAGAAGCCCTCCCACTGTTTTCCCCCCCCCCCAGCACCAAGAATACAATGCATCACTTGCCCCAGAGTGAGAGTTCCTATCTATACCTTGTGGCCCCACTAATAGCCACTGATGGACCTCTTGGAATGGCACCATGGAGTGGGGGGGGATTATTTCCCCAGCTTTGCTGCTCCACACGCCACAGACACCCCATGAGGAGCAGCAGAATCACTACCTCCTCTAGCAGCCAGTTCCACATTTCAATCACTCCTCCTGTCACTTTCATTCAAATACGAATCTCTGGCCTGCCATGCAGTTTGTCCCCCTCCTCCCTCGGTTGCCAGGGCTTCTCTGAGCCTCCTTCCATTTTCGACCAAATGTGTGTCACCCAGCGAAGGAGGATTTCAGCACCTCCTCCTCCGCGCCTGGCTTCATTTGTGTCTGTTTCCCTTGAGACAGAGAACAAAAGTAGGAAGGGGCAAAGGTATCCAAGACCACAATATCCATGTCAAGGCGGGATCGTTTTGAAGATTTCTTTTTTTTGCAAAACACCTTTTCTTCTTTTGCCCACTCCTGTGGATTAATTTCGAAACTGGAATAAAAAAAGCAATTACGGCAATTATTTCAAAATGCCACCATTGTCATTGGAACTTTTTTAAACACCCAGGGTGCAGCCCTGGGTGTGTGTGTGTGTGTGAGAGCAAATGAACGGCATTTATTCATTTATGTACTCCTCAAGTGCTGCCTCCATTATGCATTTTGTCAGCATAACCTTCTACCTTCCAGTCTTTGCTTCTGACACCATAATTTATGTTTTCAAAGCCTCCACAATCATCAAGTGTCTTCCTGGGGGAATGGGGGACCTGTGGGCATTTCAGCTATAAAATAATGTTTTGAAAAAAGCGTAGGCAGAGGGGATCATCATATAGATTTAAAAAGATGGGGGGGAAGACCATGCATCTCATTCCAATTGATGGGGGTCAACAGTGAGATCCAAGCAAGGGTGGTTCTCAGCTGACATTCTACCCCAGTTTTGGAGTGGTTTATTACTATTGACTTTAGAAAACGAATATGAATGCATCAAGCAACTGTTGAGTTGGTATACCACAGCAGTAAGGATGCCAGCCTCCAGGTGGGACCTGGGGAGCCCCCGAAATTACAGCTCATCTCCAGACTACAGAGATCAGTTCCCCTGGAGAAAATGGATGCTTTTGAGGGTGAAGTCTGTGGTGTGTTGTACTGCACTGATGTCCCTTTCCTCCCCAGGCTCCATCCCCAAATCTCTAGGAGTTTCCCAACTTGGATTTAGCAACCCTGCCCCCCCATCCCCCACGGGTGGCTGAGGGTGACCAGGCAACCCTACACAGCAGAGAGCTTCTGAGAACTGTTTTGCACATTACATTGTAGCAAGTTTTATTTTATTCATTTACAGAACTTGGGTTTCCTACTGACAGGTGTCGCTTTGATAATGCCCATGTCTGTAAATACTCTGTTTTATTCTGATTTCGGTCCGATTCCAAGGCAAACCATTCAACATCACAGTAATCCAAATCTATGCCCCAACCACTGATGCAGAAGAGGCTGAACTGGACCAGTTCTATGAAGACCTACAACACCTTATAGAACTAACAGCAAAAAATGATGTCCTCATCATCATAGGGGACTGGAATGCTAAAGTAGGAAGTCAAAAGGTAACCGGAATAACAGACAAGTTTGACTTTGGAAAGCAAAATGAAGCAGGGCAAAGGTTAACAGAGTTTTGTCAAGAGAACACACTGGTCATAGCGAACACCCTTTTCCAACAACCTAAGAGGCGACTCTACACATGGACATCACCAGATGGGCAACACCGAAATCAGATTGACTATATAATTTGCAGTCAAAGTTGGAGAAGCTCTATCTAGTCAGTAAAAACAAGACCTGGAGCTGACTGTGGTTCAGATCATGAGCTACTCATTGCAAAATTCAGACTTAAACTGAAGAAAATTGGGAAAACCACTAGGCCATTCAGGTTTGACCTAGATCGCATCCCAGATGAATATACAGTAGAGGTGAAGAATAGATTCAAGGGTCTGAATTTGATAGATAGAGTCCCTGAAGAACTATGGACGGAGGTTCGTGACATTGTACAGGAGGCAGCAATCACCACCATACCAAAGAAAAAGAAATGCAAGAAAGCAAAATGGCTTTCTGATGAGGCTTTACAAATAGCAGAGGAAAGAAGGAAAGCGAAAGGCAAAGGCGAAAAGGAAAGATTTACCCAACTGAATGCAGATTTCCAGAGAACAGCAAGGAGAGATAAGGAGGCCTTCCTGAATGAACAGTGCAAAGTAATAGAAGAAAACAATAGAATGGGAAGGACTAGAGATCTCTTCAAGAAAATTGGAGAAATCAAGGGAGCGTTCCATGCAAAGCTGGCCATGATAAAGGACAAAAACGGTAGGGACCTAACAGAAGCAGAAGAGATTAGGAAAAGATGGCAAGAATACACAGAAGAACTATACAAGAAAGACCTCGATGTCCTTGACAAGGTTAATGAATACGGTTTTGACTTCCACCCACCTTGGCAGCCTGCTGGGAAAAAATGAATCTCCTTCAGTCTTGTTAAGCAAGCAGCCATTCTAGAACTGATAAGGATGACATGTGATAGATGCCTGCCTGCTTCCTCTTATCTCTCCCGACTCTTTGAAAAGTTCCTTGGGCAAAAAGAAAGAAAGAAAGAAATAGGGAGGAAAAAATTTACCAAGGTATTGGGGGAGTAAGGTTCCCCCCCCCCTGTTAGATGAAAGCAAGGCAAGGGGTTGAATATTCTTTCAGAGTCCTGTCTGGCCTGGTCCTATCTTGTTTGGACCATTGGTGCCACTGGTTTGGAGTTAGTAGTGGATATAGTGATGACCCTGTGCACAGGTGGCTTTAAAGGTGGGTTAGAGAGATTCACGGAGGAGTGGTCTGTCAATAACTACTAGCCATAGTGACTAATGAGAACCTCCATATTCAGAGGTTTCAGTGCTAGCAGGTAACAGCCGTAGAAGGCCTTAGCCTCCAAACAGAAGAGAGCAATGAGGGCCCCGGTCACACAGGAGGATTTGCCCCGCAAGAGGGACAGATCGGGGGCGCATCAAGCACACCGCAACATCTGGGAAGCATCACGCACCCATCCCCGATCCGTCCCTTCGGCCCGAAAATGCACATTTAAAAGGTACTAGCAACAGAGCACTACCTTCCGGATGATGTGCGGCAACTCCAGGCGTCTGGTCGGGGAAGCGCTGGTAGCCCGTCGCAGCCAGCGCCGTTCCCCATCCCACGCATGCGCACAACTGTGCTACTGCCGGTTTGCTGCACAACATTTGATCAGCTGCCAGAGCATAGAGCCGTGGGGGCACGTCAGATTGCACTCCCGCGGTTCTTTTTGCTCCGGCTCTAATTTGCCTCCTTTTGGCAGTGGATCATCCCGCTCGTTTGACCGGGATCAAGGATGATCAGGGGCCTGGGGACCAAGCCCTACGAGAAAAGTAGGGTTGCCAAGTCTGGCCCACAAGCCGGCGGTGGACTTACAAGGAGGCTCGAAGAGAGGGGAGGGAAGAAGCGTGACGTTCCTATGCCCCCTCCAGGTGACGTACACGTCAGGGATGTCAGTGACGTGCCTACATCACCCGAAAGTGACATACACATATTGGTGACATCGTGGGGGCTACACTCTGTTTTGGGGGCAAAACTCTATGGTTTGAAGCTAATTCTACCATAGAGTTTTGTCCAGAGTGTCACCAGATGTTAGGCACTTTTATGTAGTGGCCCATCACTTGTGGCCCCTCATGGATCACTGCCTTGTCGTGGCGAGGGGGCTTGCGCAGTTCAATGAAGCTGTGGGCTATGCCGTGAAGGGCCACCCAAGACGGACAGGCCACAGCAGAGAACTCAGACCAAGCGTGATCCACCTGGAGAAGGAAATGGCAACCCACTCCAGTATTTTTGCCAAGAAAACCCCATGGACAGTATCAAAAGGCTAAAAGATATGACGCCGGAAGATGAGCCCCTCAGGTCGGAAGGTGTCCAATATGCTACTGAGGAAGAGCAGAGGACAAGTACAAGTAACCCCAGAAAGAGTGAAGCGGCTGGGCCAAAGCCGAAAGGACGCTCAGTTGTGGATGTGTCTGATGGTGAAAGGAAAGTCCGATGCTGCAAAGAACAATACTGCATAGGAACCTGGAATGTAAGATCTATGAATCAAGGTAAGCTTGACGTGGTCAAAAATGAGATGGCAAGACTGAACATCGATATCCTAGGAATCAGTGAACTAAAGTGGACAGGAATGGGCGAATTTAACTCAGAAGACCATTATATCTACTACTGTGGCCAGGAATCTCGTAGAAAAAATGGTGTGGCCTTTATAGTCAACAAGAGAGTGCAAAAGGCAGTACTGGGATACAATCTCAAAAATGACAGAATGATTTCTGTCCGATTCCAAGGCAAACCATTCAACATCACAGTAATTCAAGTGTATGCCCCAACCACTGATGCAGAAGAGGCTGAAGTGGACCGGTTCTATGAAGACCTACAACACCTCCTAGAACTAACACCAAAAAATGATGTCCTCATCATCATAGGGGACTGGAATGCTAAAGTAGGAAGTCAAAAGGTAACTGGAATAACAGACAAGTTTGGCCTTGGAAAGCAAAATGAAGCAGGGCAAAGGTTAACAGAGTTTTGTCAAGAGAACACACTGGTCATAGCGAACACCCTTTTCCAACAACCTAAGAGGCGACTCTACACATGGACATCACCAGATGGGCAACACCGAAATCAGATTGACTATATAATTTGCAGTCAAAGATGGAGAAGCTCTATCCAGTCAGTAAAAACAAGACCTGGAGCTGACTGTGGTTCAGATCATGAGCTACTCATTGCAAAATTCAGACTTAAACTGAAGAAAATTGGGAAAACCACGAGGCCATTCAGGTTTGACCTAGATCGCATCCCTGATGAATATACAGTAGAGGTGAAGAATAGATTCAAGGGTCTGGATTTGATAGATAGAGTGCCTGAAGAACTATGGACAGAGGTTCGTGACATCGTACAGGAGGCAGCAATCACCACCATCCCAAAGAAAAAGAAATGTAAGAAAGCAAAGTGGCTTTCTGATGAGGCTTTACAAATAGCAGAGGAAAGAAGGAAAGCGAAAGGCAAAGGCGAAAAGGAAAGATTTACCCAACTGAACGCAGATTTCCAGAGAACAGCAAGGAGAGATAAGGAGGCCTTCCTGAATGAACAGTGCAAAGTAATAGAAGAAAACAATAGAATGGGAAGGACTAGAGATCTCTTCAAGAAAATTGGAGAAATCAAGGGAGCGTTCCATGCAAAGCTGGCCATGATAAAGGACAAAAACGGTAGGGACCTAACAGAAGCAGAAGAGATTAGGAAAAGATGGCAAGAATACACAGAAGAACTATACAAGAAAGACCTCGATGTCCTTGACAACCACGACGGTATAATCACTGACCTCGAGCCAGACATCCTGGAATGTGAAGTTAAATGGGCCTTAGAAAGCATTACTAACAACAAAGCTAGTGGAGGTGATGGTATTCCAGCTGAGCTATTCAAAGTCTTAGAAGATGATGCTGTTAAAGTTCTGCACTCCATTTGCCAGCAAATTTGGAAAACGCAACAGTGGCCACAGGATTGGAAAAGATCAGTATACATTCCAATCCCAAAGAAGGGCAATGCCAAGGAATGTTCAAACTATCGCACAATTGCACTCATATCACACGCTAGCAAGGTCATGCTCAAGATCCTACAAGCTAGGCTTCAACAGTACGTGGATAGAGAACTACCAGAAGTACAAGCTGGGTTTCGAAGAGGTAGAGGAACTAGAGATCAAATTGCCAACATTCGCTGGATTATGGAGAAAGCAAGAGAGTACCAGAAAAATATCTACTTCTGCTTCATTGACTATGCTAAAGCTTTTGACTGTGTGGATCACAACAAACTATGGCAGGTCCTTAAAGAGATGGGAGTACCAGACCACCTCACATGTCTCTTGAGAAACCTGTATAAGGGCCAAGAAGCGACAGTTAGAACCGGATATGGAACAACTGATTGGTTTAGCATAGGAAAAGGAGTACGACAAGGATGTATATTGTCACCTTGCTTATTTAATATATATGCAGAGTACATCATGCGAAATGCTGGCCTGGATGAATCACAAGCGGGAATTAAGATTGCTGGGGAAAAGATCAACAACCTCAGATATGCAGACGATACCACTCTGATGGCAGAAAGTGAAGAGGACCTCAAGAGCCTCTTGCTCAGGGTAAAAGAGGAGAGCGCAAAAGTGGGCTTGAAGCTCAACATCAAAAAAACTAAGATCATGGCATCCGGCCCCATCACTCCTTGGCAAATAGAAGGGGAAGTCGTGGAAGTAGTGACAGACTTCACGTTCCTGGGATCCCAGATCACCGCAGACTGTGACAGCAGCCATGAAATTAAAAGATTTCCTTGGGAGGAAAGTGATGGCGAACCTAAACAGCATGATAAAAAGTAGAGACATCACCCTGCCAACAAAAGTCCGCATGGTCAAAGCAATGGTATTCCCAGTAGTCATGTATGGCTGTGAGAGTTGGACTATAAGGAAGGCCGAGCGCCGAAGAATAGATTCTTTTGAACTATGGTGCTGGAGGAGACTCTTGAGAGTCCCTTGGACTGCAAGAAGAACAAATCAGTCAATCCTCAAAGAAATCAACCCTGACTGTTCCCTGGAAGGCCAGATAATGAAACTGAAGCTCAAATACTTTGGCCACCAAATGAGAAGGGAGCACTCACTGGAGAAGACCCTGATGCTGGGAAAGATTGAAGGTCAAAGAAGACGGGGACGGCAAAGGATGAGATGGTTGGACAGTGTCATCGACGCAACGAACATGAAATTGAGCCAACTTCAGAGGACAGCGGAAGACAGGAGGGCCTGGCGGGAGCTGGTCCATGGGGTCGCAAAGAGTCATCAGAGTGGCCGTGCACCGCAGTCATCTGAAGCCTCCAAGGATTCACTGTGCCTGGCTCAAAGAACTTCTAGGATATGCTTAGCTCAGGAGACTCCATGTTCTTAGCTACAAAGAACATTCCAAGATCCCTGCTGGTCAGATCAATGGCCCACCTGGTCCAACAACTTTTTCCCCACAGTGGCTTACCAGCTGCCCCAACTAAGGTTGCCAACCTCCAGGTGGGGCCACCGACCTCCAGACTACAGAGATCAGTTCCCCTGGAGAAAACAGAAGCTTTGAAGGGCACTTCGTATGGCATGCCATATATTGTAGGTGAAATCTCTCCCCAAAATCTCTCCTCCATGGGCATCACCCTCAAATCTCCAGGAACTTCCCAAACCAGAATCAGCAGCCCTGCCCACAAACGGGATATAGAAGCCAACATCTCCCCCAATTGCACCTGCTCACCAGTGACCAGTGACAGATAAATGTATTCTGCTGACTTCACTAAGAGGCCACCGATGTGGCATGCCTACAACAAAAGCTGGGATCCCCTCCGCCCCTCTTCCTGAGCCCCCACTTTCCAAATTCCTTGCAGGGTTTTTTTTAAAAATTCTCCCGTAACCAAGGCCGAGTTAGCCTTTTCCCTCCCAAACACCCAACAGCGTGCAAATAATTATTCCCACTGTTGGAGCTTTGATAAGGTTCTTACGGGCTAGCGTTTTTGCTCAGCCGCACGGCCTTTGTTCCTACAGAGGTTATTTTGATGCTTACGCGGTGTGTGTGTGTGTGTAACCAGGGTAGGTGTGGGGAGAAGGAGGAAAGAGGCATCATATCGAGAAGTGAAAAACAGAGAACTTGCTTTGGTGGAAAAACTTCGTCTAACCCCTTGTATTCCCAAGTAAGTAAAAAACAGAACATGTTTTGAGTTATTTTCAGAGGGCGGGTGAGATTTGGAGAGAAGGATATGCCAGATTAAGACGGATGTTGGGATCTGTTCCCCCCACTCCAAACCTGAACTTCGATCAATGGAAAAGGCGAGATTCTGTAGAGATCCCCTTCCTTCCTCACTCCAGCTGAAAGGCCTGATACCACAGGGGGTAGTGTACGGCACATGGCACTATATACCAAAATTGGCAAATGGACTTAAGGATGCTTCTTTTATTTCTGCAGACATTTTTTATCTTCTGGCAGGACAGCCGCAAAGATCCTCGAATACCTGCATAATGATTCCCATCTCCTTGGAGATCTGAGTCATTGTTATTTGTCTAGTGGACATAGTGCATTCACTTGAGTAAGGAAGAGAACATTGTATAAGGATAGAGAGCCAGCTTTGTGGAGCGGTTTTTAAGTGTCAGAGGAGGGCCCTGGTTCAAATCCCCACAGGAGGGCCCTGGTTCAAATCTGGGAGACCCTGGTTCAGATCCCCACTCTGCTGTGGAAGCTCGCTGGGTGATCTTGGGACAGTCACACACTCTCAGTCTCACCTACCTCACAGAGCTGTGAGGATCAAATGGAGGAGAGGAGAACAATGCAAGTAGCTTTGGGTCTCCATTGGGGAGAAAGGCGGGGTATAAATAAATAAGAGAACAGCTGCCCAATCCTGAGGATAGTAGAAGTAAGAGAAGGGTTGCCGACATCCAAGAGGGACCTGGAGTTCTCCTAGAATTACCACTGATCTCCAGGCTATGGAGATCAGTGTGCTGATGCAGCTTCCCCAGGAGGCAAGGGCTGGGGTCCAGCAGGGCAGGTCACAGGCAAGGTTGCAGAGAGTAACCAAAGTCCAGCCCAAAAGTCAGGGGTTCCAGAGAGCAGATTTACCAAAGTCCAGTCTAGGGTCAAGGAGTTCCATGCAGCAAGTCCAAGTCCAGTCCAAGGTTAGGGCTTCCTGAAAAGCCGGTTGTCAGGTTCAGTTCAAGGTTACAGGGGTCCAGTAGCAGCAAGGTTGGTGGCTTGGTAGCAAAGTGTACTAATTGCATCCACAATTTATAACCCACTCTTAATGAGCTAAACGCCCAGCCAATTCTTTGGCAGTCATCCCGAAACTACTCATTCGTCTCTTCTGTTGACAGCTGACAATGGGCCATGAGTCTTGCATTCTTCTCCTTTCTTGCAACTCTAAGCGTCTCTGACAGCGTCGGCGCTGCAAGGGTGTGGGTGAGTTCGGTGGGCTGGGTGTAACTGCTGAAGACTTGTTTACTGCTTCAGAGCTACAAGGTTTCAACTGTAGGCTGTGACTCCTGATCAGCCGGTAACCTGATCTCTTGTTATCCTTCTGGCTCAGAGCCAGCTGCAGTTAGCTGTTCAGTTACCTGGTGAGGGCTAGCAGGTAACTCTTCATCTGAGAAACCTGAACCATCACTCATGACGGACTGACTTGCGACAATCAGTCTCCCTGGACAAAATGTCTCTATGGCATTAAATCCCTGCACAGCTCCCTTCCCTGGCTGTACCCCCAAATCTCCAGGAATTTGCCAACTTGGCCACCCTAAGTGAGAGGATCTACAAAGGGGGCATGTATCTCTTCCCCCCCCCCCTTATTGCTTTTCTGGATTGCATGCCATTTTTACCCTCTGTTCCAGTGCTCATGCATCACACAAAAATAGCATCCTTCCATCAGGTGGCATATTTGGGACAGCTGTGCACAAGAGCAGATTTGCAGGCATGAATATCTATGAGTATTCATTGTATCCATAAATAGACCCTCTGTACAATCAGGCTGATTAAGTGGTGATCAGTTTTTACCCTACCTTACAGAGACGTTTTACATTAATTTCCACTACAGCGGTTGCAATATAAAACCGAAAAAAGGAATATTATAACTCTCCGGTAGTATTTACTGTTTTTAAAGGAATGCCACTGAGCCAAATTTCTATTGAGATAATTTTTTCACATTGTAAAGTGCCTGAGATGGAAGGCAACATGGTATAGCCCAATCTTGTCAGATCTTGGAAGCCAAGCAAGGTTGGTACTTGGCTGGGAAGCCACCACGGAAAATCTTTGCAGGGGAAGGTGATGGTGAACTGCCTCTGCTTCTCACTTGAAGAAGAAGAGTTGGTTCTTATACTCTGCTTTTCTCTACCCAAAGGAGTCTCAAAGTGGCTTACAGTTGACTTCCCTTCCTCTCTCCACAACAGTCACCTTGTGAGGTAAAAGTGGGGCTGAGAGAGTTCTGAGAGGAGAACAGCTCTGAGAGAAATGTGACTGGCCCAAGGTCACCCAGCAGGCTTCATGTGGAGGAGCGGGGAATCAAACCCACTTCTCCAGGTCCATCACTTTTAACCACTACACCACTTGCATTGAGAGCCTCTTGCTGGGCTCGCCATAAGTCGGTTGTGAGTGACAACAGCACTTATGTAAGTACATTGCCTTTTCAAAAAGGCAGAACATTTGATCCAAAAGTAAGCAGCTTATTTTGGGAACAAAATGTTTTTGAGACAGTTTCATGGTAAGGGAAAGAATATTTTTCCTTGGCTCTCCCTTTTAGAAGGGCCACAAACTTTTCCGGTGAACATGTTTGTCAGGCAGTACTGCTTTTGACACCCACAATTACTCGAGAACCGTGTCTTGAATCTCCCTGCCTCATCACTGTCCGACTCTAGCAGCTGCCGAACAGCTTTGTGGCTGTGCAGCCGCTGTGGTGGTAGAGTGTCATTGTCCCTCTGCCTCGTGGCTGCTTTTCCATCTACACAGCAGTAGGTGAAATCAGCTCTTCCCCCAGGATTACAGAGAGTCAGGTCAGGTAATTAAACGGTACTGTGAACTATGACTTGCGTAACATTGCATGAAAATGTGCATGCCTGAAGTAATGTCAGTTACACAGAGAAGAAGAAGAAGAAGAAGAAGAAGAAGAAGAAGAAGAAGAAGAAGAAGAAGAAGAAATTGGATTTATTTCCCACCAATTCAACTTCCTGCTGCAGAAGAAGAAAAAGAAGAGATTGGATTTATTCCCCACCCTTCACTACCCAAAGGTGTCTCAGAGCGGCTTACAAAATCCTTTCCCTTCCCTTCCCCACAACAGACACCCTGTGAGGTAGATGGGGCTGAGAGAGCTCTGACAGAAACTGCCCTTTTCAAGAAGAGCTCTGACAGAACTATGGCTTGCCCAAGGCCATCCAGCAGCTGCAAGCGGAGGAGTGGGGAATCAAACCCGGTTCTCCCAGATTAGAGTCCGAGCACTTAACGTCTACACCAAACTGGCTCTTTGGTGCCAGAAAGGTGTAGCTGGACCCAGTGTAACTAAACTACTGGACAGGGAGGGGCATATCCTTCAGTATCATAGCTGGGCAATTCAAATGAACTACTTCTCAAGTATAATTGCTCGCAATTCAGCCTCCTCTTTAGGCCTGCTTCGTTTAAACGACATGGTGAAACTATATGCATCTAGGCAGCTCGACATCCATCAAAGAACACAGACTAGTTAGAATGAACTAATAACGGCAAGCCTTCAAGCTGTTTACAACGTCCTCCACCTTCTTCACCTAGCAAGTGATAAAACATGGGATTCACTGCTCGTGAATGTAGGGATGGCCACAAGTATAGATAACTGTCGAAATGGATTCGATTGACTGATGGAGGGGAGGTCCATCATTGGCTACGAGGCAAGATAACTAAAATGAACCGAGTGCTAGAGTGTGGCCCCAGCATGATGTCGGCAGTTCTGGTTGGCACCAGAAGTGACCCAGTGGTAAAGCTGTTTTTTCCCCAAAAAAACAATTTATTAGGATATAGTAAAAAAAGTTCAAACATACTTCAAAACCTATACAGGTATATATCCATCCCTCCTCCCTCCCCCCCCTTTCTCGGCTTCCCAGAGTGCACCAACCTCCAGCCCAATTCTTAAATTTTCTCCATTCCTCCTTTCCCTTATTCATATCCACAGGTAACTTATCCTTCAACTGTTATTCTTATACATTTATCTATTTTCTACTATCTTTTAATTTTCAATAACTCTCAAAGCAAAGTAAATTGTCCTTCACATCCCAGTATTTCTCCAAATATTCTTTAAAGTCTTTCCAGTCTGCAAAAAAATTTTCTGCTTCCACATTATTAAGTTTCCTTTTCATTTTATCCATTTCAACCATAAAAGTAGTTTTTTAATCCATTCCCCAACATTGAGCATATGTCATTCTGGCAGTTGTGATCATATACCACATCAATGTCCTTTTTGCCATATTGACTTCTTCCATTTTAAGTCCCAAAAGTAATATTTCTGGTTCTTTCTTAAAGTTACATTTCACAATTTTTTTCCATTTCTGCATGTATCTCAGCCCAAAACATTTTTGCTTTTTCACAGGTCCACCACATATGATAAAATGAGCCCTCCGCATTTTTACACTTCCAACATTTGTTTGACATATTACTATTCATATTTGCAATCTTTTTTGGTTTCATATCCCAGTGGTAAAGCTTTTTAAAACACTCAGTGTTTTAATCCCAGTCTGTCTGACTGCTTTGTTCACTTTTTTATTTAAGTGATTGAGTGTGCACAGCAATGACAAGTTGCAGGGGGCGAGGGGAACCAGCACTCCTGTTGCGCTGTGTGAGAATGCACATGATTGCATTGGGTGCCAATTGCACTGTACTGTAACCCTACCCCTAATCCTAGTTTATTTTAGGGCTCACTCATGGAGCTGCGGTGGCTCAAGTGGTTAAGACGCTGAACTGCAGGCTGTGGAAGGTCAGTAGTTCAGCGGTTTTAATGTTTAGGGAGAGTTCAGGCTTGATTGGGGGGGACAGGAACAACCTGAGAAATCTGCAAGTAGCCGTGGTTTACAAAACCCAAAGCTGCGCGAGCTGTTCAGTTCAGCCCTAGTTATCTTGTCCACGTCTACAAGGCCTTAAAGTGCTGACATTAAAACATCTCAACTGCTGTGCGATATTGTCTCTAAATCTTATGGCTCAACCGCAGTTGCTTTGCTCCCAGCCGGGCCCGGAATCGCACGAGTGCTTCGGTTTATTGCAGCAGACGTGTCACCCGTAGGCAATTTTTCAAGGCAAATCCAGCATTATGACCTAAGTCGATTAGATTTCTTCTTTTTCCTTAGTGTCACAAGTGGGCGCTTCTTAGCGAGACAAACTGTTTATTTCACGCAAACAAAATCCGGTTGAATTTAGAGGCTGCCACCCAGCCGGCTTTTGCTAGTTTGCCTGCTCCTATTCTACCGAAGCCGACAAAGAAAGAGCAGAGCAAGGTGGGCTCCGGGCCATTTTACATTCATGGAATTAGCTCTTCTTGTTATCCAGATGACTGCCCGACGTTTCATCTGCATAAGTTTTATTATCTTGCCAGGGAACCCTCTGTTTAATATTCTTCTCCAGTGCCGTTTTAAGCTGATAAATAATCAAGTTAAATCCGGGGGACATCTGAAATGTGCTGTGGGAAAAGCAGCCAGGTTTGGGTTATATACCACCTAAGCAGACCTGTCTTAATGGTTTCTTCCGAGTGTATATTTTTGCAGTGATGTTTTCAATGCAGTGTGTGCAGCTTTTATCTATTTGCCTGTCCCCCCCCCCCTTTATTTTCCCATTTGTCCCTAAGAATCTCTGAGCGGATTATTCAGGCCTTTGTTTGCATTAAAAAAGACAAAAAAAGGGGGAAAGGCTCTCTGGAACATATGCATTTTTTCCATGAGAGTGCAATCATCTATTATCCATTATTCTATTGGCCAGTGCCTGGGGAAGGGTTGGAGCCAGGATTGTAGCATAATGCCAGAGCACTTTGGAAGAAGAAGAAGAAGAAGAAGAGATTGGATTTATACCCCGCCCTTCACTTGGAGTCTCAGAGTGGCTTACAAACTCCTTTCCCTTCCCCTCCCCACAACAGACACCCTGTGAGGTGGGTAGGGCTGAGAGAACTCTGACACAAACTGCTCTTTTTCAAGGACAGCTGTGGCAGAGCTTGTGACTGACCCAAGGTCACATCAGCAGGTGCAAGTGGAGGAGTGGGGAATCAAACCCGGTTCTCCCAGATTAGAGTCCACAAACTTAACCACTATACCAAACTGGCAGAACATCTTGCGTCCCATCTTTGGCATCTCCAATTAGAAGAACTTCCAGATTTGCGAATTCTGCGCACATTCCTGTGGACATCATACCGGGTTATTAGACTTTTAGTTATGCATTGGAGGAAGCTAAAGGAGAAAGCCACACTACTGGTATTTTATGGGGTGATAGAGAGAGGGCCCATGTTTTGCAAAAGCATGTATATGTGTTAGTGAGAGGAGACAGTATGAGCGAGCAGACTGGGTGGCCTAGGGGGAAGAAATGTGCTTCTGCCCACAGAGGTACATTTCCCTCCCTGCAGAGTCCTTACCGGTGAAAGCTGTCGATACTGCTTTTGATGCATCAGTTTGATTTGATGCATCAATGTTTCCAAATGCAGTTTCTTATCCTGCCCACCACCCAGCCCAACTGACTTTATAGGGATGCTTTGTAGGCGGGGACGGGAATTTCCCCCCTGCCCCCTTGTGATCTGATTGACTGGTGCAAGGGGCATATCCCCCCCCCACACACACAGAGCTTGTATTGGATCCAGTGGATCTGCTAGCAGAGTGGCTTCTTGCACCAGGGGAAGGCTCCGTCTGGGGGAAAGCGCTGCAACAATAGCTGCGCACAAGCACGTTCCAGGCGTGCAGTGCTGGCTGCTAAAATTAAGGGCGTTACCGAAACATACTGTTGTGATTCAAATGGCCCCGTTTCTGACATGGGTTGCTTGGGAGGAAAGGGCAGGTTCCCCCACCCTCCCCGGCCCTGCCAGTGGAACTGAAATATGATGGTTGACGTTGACACTTTTTTGTGCCTCTGTTACGAATAAAACATGTAAAAGGACATGAAAGAAACGATCAGATTGGGACCCAAAGTGAATGAAAAAGGCTTAGAATGGAAAGTGTTGTCAAGTTGCAGCCGACTTATGGTGACCCCATTGAGGTTTTCAAGCCAAGAGACATTCAGAGGTGGTTTGCCATGGCCTGGCCCGGCACCGTGACCCTGGACTTCCTTGGTGGTCTCCCGTCCAGTGTTCCCTCTAAGCTGAGTTAGTGTGAGCTAGCTCACAGTTTTTTAGCCTCCGGCTCACACACTTTTGTCTTAGCTCAGGAAGGAGGGCTCCAGAGCAAACTAATGTATGCAGTAGCCAAATCACCTGCTCACAAATGCTGGTAGCTCACAAAGTAGAATTTTTTCTCACAAGACTCCACAACTCAGAGGGAGCATTGCTCCCATCCAAATATTAACCAGGGCCCACCCTGCTTAGCTTCCGAGAGCTGATGAGATAATGAAAAATAAGCTGTACGAAAGGGCTCAGAAAGGCAATGTACAACGGAACACGGGAATGGATCGTATTCATGCATCCCTGGCCAGAGCAGCTCAAACTACAGAGCGTTTTCCTCTCCCTCAGGTATAGTAAGTATGAATCTCTCACAGTTGGTGGCATCGGGCTTTGAATCCCGTATGCAACTTTGTGGCGTCTGCAGTCCCGTGAAACCACACACATTCTCCCAGAATGCAGTGCAATATGATTATTCAGCCCTCCCTTAAAAATGCAATTTATTTCCTTTTTTTTCTTTCCCTTTTAAGGTTATCCATTGCCATTCATTTCAGGAAAAATAGCCCCTGCTAGAACTGTAAAATGGGATCTTAAAATGGATAGGTTTTATTCATGGTTTTCGTGGGTACCCTACTTTCTTGGCGCTGGAGAGAGAGTAAGCGTCCGGTGGCATTTTTTATGCCGTATCCCCGCTGGTTGAGTTATCCCGGGGGAGACTCGGTGCTTTCTGTTCCAGAAGGCTATTTTTAGGAGCTTGGATCGGGAGCCATTGACTGAGGAGTGTTATTAAAGGAGATGAGCTAGATATTGCTTGACTGGGAGGCGCTGCAGAGAGCTGAGCCAAAGAGATTATATATATATTTTTTTCTTCCCGGGAAGGTTGGATCAAAGATAGAGAGTATCGTTATCAACAGAGGCAAAGCCGGCGATCGCCTTTTAACGACTGCGGTTCAGGGCCCCATTTATCAATCAGCCATTTTGGGAACTGGTAACTAATGGCAGGCAGCAAACGTTGTCCTCTTCCCATGCAAGAGTGGAAGGTGATCATTCATACAAAGATGACTGTCGGTCATCATTGTCTCTCCATCCGCGTACCACATTTTTCAATCTCAGCATTCCTCCAAGGGACATGTTGTGTCCGCTGCCTGCCACCAGGGGCCAGCGAATACCCCAGAGCTTGACTCTGGAAGAACAATGGGGACTAGGCTCCTGGTCTCTCCACTGGGGGACCAATGGGACCATGGTGGGAGATTTAAACCCACCAACGGGACCTAGGGGTGTGTCCCCAGGAGGTGTATATAGTTGGACAGCCGGCCATTAGTCTTTGTCTTTGTGGTGTACCAGTAAACCATGCTGAGCACTACATCGGTCTCAGTGGTTTCGCCATGCGTCTAACCCACTACACAATAGGACACCAGGTGGGGTGCATGGTTTCCCACTCCCTAGCCCATTTCATTCCCCGTGAGGTCGGTCAGGATGCTGAGCGAGGAAGAGTGGCCCGTGGCTATGGGAGTGGGGATATTTTTGTGTGCAGAGCCAGTTTGGTGTAATGGTTAAGTGCATTAAGACTCTTTTGGGTAGTGAAGGGCGGGGTATAAATCCAGTCTCTTCTCTCAGATCCTGTCAATCCTAGTCTGACACACTAACTACTTACACCACACTGGCTCTTGTTATTTATTTATTTATTTATTTATTTATTCCATTTGTATCCCGCCCTCCCTGCGAACAGGCTCAGGGCAGCTTACATTAGTCAGTACAGAGTACCATAAAATCCACATAAAACATTTAAAACATTATAAAACAATCAAAGAATCATAAAGTGCTAGTGATAGCAATCATTCCATCATTAATTGAGATGGCATGCTATATGATGTAACAGCAGACAATTTCCGACTCTGTGTTCTTCTGGAGTCACATGATGATATGGCTCGATCTCAGGGTTGGGGTCGACCCATAACCACAGATGTTGGTGGCAATGGTGACAATGGTGAGGGCGGCTCCTAGTTGAAAGCCTGGTGGAAGAGCTCCATCTTGTAGGCCCTGTGGAACTGTAAAAGATCCCGCAGGGCCCTGATCTCTTCTCTTTACCCATGCAATGACCCTGCAAGGTGGACCCATAATGCAGATGGCTCACAGCACCGGCGTAATCTTCGGGGGGGCTCCGGGGCGCGAGCCTCCCCGAAATTCCCCAGGAGCCCCGCCCACCAGAGCAGAGCAGCGCCCCCCACCCCTCCTCCTCTGGCTCTGCTGCCTGGGGGAGCGCGGGAAGGCCCGCCCGCTCCGAGTCCGGAGGCGCCTCTCGGCTGTGCCCGAGGAGGCCGCGGCAGCGCCGGGCGAGCGGGGCGGCGCTGAGCGGAACATGCCCGGGTGCACCCGCTGCGCATCGCCCGTCCACCAAGCCAGCCAGCCAGCCTAGAACCGACTGCTCCGTGCGTTGTCGGGGGCGGGGCGAGTGAATGTTTGACTGCTGCCAGTCCCCTCCCTCCTTCCTCAGCGCGGTGGCCGGCGGAGCCCAACGATAGCGCCGGGCGGGGAGCGGGCCCAGGACTCTGCCTGGCGTGCCTATTGGGCGGGTCGAGATTAGCGCGTGCGCGTGCTACTTCAGAGGCGCGGGAACCGGGGCAAGCGGTCTGAGGAAGCGAGATGGAGGCAGGCGAGAGATGGGGTGGGTGGGGCAGCGTCGCGAGACATACCTAAGCAGAATGCTCCTCTTTTGCAAGGCAAAGGGTGGGGGGAGCGAGTTTTTGCTTTCAAATGCCCTCCAGAAATTATGGGAGAATTTGCTGAAGGGCAGAAGGTGCAGCCTCCCCCCAGCCCCGAGAAAGGACAATCCCGCTCAAAGCGCGGAGGGAAGCTTGAGGAGAAAGTTTCGGATCTCCACTGGTTCCTTCTGGATGTCCCCCCCCCCATTAAAAAAGAAAAAGGAAAAAAAAGAAGGGCAGGGTGTCATCGCGCCTCTTGGCACTGCAGCGGCTGCGCGCCGCCCGAGCCACGGCCTCACATTTACCTGAGAATAAAAAAAGAAAGAAAAGAAATGCACGACGGGCTTCGGAGCAGCAGGATTCGCTGCTCTTTTAGTGGGAAGTGAATCCCAAGCCGAGTGTCCCACCAGGGCTTCCTTCCAAGTCCGGGAGATGCAGGTCATACTCAAACCGATGTGTGACTGATCACTTCCAGGCAAATCCGTTTAGGATTCGGAACTGGGGGGGGGGATACCTACTGCAAACGCCTTTCTGTTGTTAAGGAACCCAGCCCACTTTAACCCGCAGGATCCCACCCGGGCTTCGGTCTGGAAGAATATTCCAATGAAATCAAGGAATCAAAGCATCTGCTTAGAATGGGGAGCCGGGCCCGCTGAAGTCAAACACTCCGGCTTCACCAGTCGGAGGATCGGCGCGTGTCCTTTGCCAAGGGAGGGGGCATGCCTTGCATGTATACGTTCCTTTTTAAAAAATCAAAAAACCTGCAGCTGCGCATCCTTACAGTCATGTGCATTTGTATGTGTGGCGAGAGGAGTGCAATTGGTGTAAACTGGCGAGGGCCTGCGCAAAGCGCACGCGCGTTCACACAAATTGTTTCCTTAAAGGTCAGGTGGTTTGTGTGCTGCAAAGCTGCAAGCGTGCAGGCGCTTGTGCCCCTCCGTGAGTGTGCTGGCCTGGCTGGATTAGTACCTGTTGGAGTTTGCATAAAGTGCAAAGACACAATGGGGCTTGTCCGCCAACGGAAGACGGTGGAGGCGACGTCGTGGTAAGGGGGGTGATAACAGGCGCGAAAAACAAATACGTTTGGGAAGGAGTCGAGGACATAAATCTTGAGCTCGGCGCCCCAAAGCTCGTGCAGCGTGCATCTCTTGTCGTCCCCCCCCCGCCTTCTTTGTATGGTTGAGCATGTTCAGAGTGGTTTTGCCAAAAGGTCCTGTGGGGGTAAACTGCTTCCTGGAAAAGTTTTCTGCCCGCACGTACTCACGGAGCCTCTTCCCCACCAGCCTGTGGCTGCTGCTGTTAAGGGGAGTTGCCCTCCTGCTCGTCGGGGGAGCTCCGGTGAGTGGGCGGCCAGGTTGGGGGTGAGGAAATGATGGGAGCCACCGGACAGTCCCCAGTCCAGCCCAAGCCCTTTGCGCGCCCCTGGGAGCCAACGAGCGCAGCGCCTCTCCAGTGTCCCCTCTAAGCTGAGTGTGAGCTAGCTCAACAGTTTTGTAGCCTCCGGATGGCTCCAGAGCAAACTAATCGATGCAATAGCCAAATCGCTCACTCACAACTTTAATGCCAGCAGCTCACAAAGTAGACTTTTTGTTCACACGACTCCACTGCTTAGAGGGAGCATTGCGCCCCTCCCCCCCTGCAAGGTTTTGCCTCTGCGCTTGCAATGCTGGGTGAGAAATTGTAAATGGTACCTTTTAGTCAGACGTCATGTTTTTTTCAAAGATTTCACTCAAACCAAAATGAATTTGATCTCCAGAATTTTCCTCCTAAATGCCTGAAGTTCAGATATTGCCCAGGTGCTGTCTGCTTGAGATCTCTCTAAATATTAAGTATCTATATTTGACACTCCTCATTTGATTTCAGTGTGGGATATGACCATCAGCATTTCATTGTATATGATAAAGGGCATGTGGCGGTATTTGGTGGTATGATGCAGTGTATCACACTGGTTTTCAAACTTTCTACCTTCAGCAAGCATTTTCTAATTCAGTAATTGCCATGGAGCATCTGTGCATCTTTCAAAGAATTCCAGTCCATTGCAAGCATATTCTATAAATTCATTTATATAGGGACCTATTGTACTTCACAATAGATCACACTGGTTTTCAAACTTTCTACCTTCAGCAAGCATTTTCTAATTCAGTAATTGCCATGGAGCATCTGTGCATCTTTCAAAGAATTCCAGTCCATTGCAAGCATATTCTATAAATTCATTTATATAGGGACCTA
>NW_015167151.1:9465-69336 GCF_001447785.1 Gekko japonicus | reverse complement strand
GGGTCCCAGTTCTTTTAATGACTTAGCAATGCCTCTGGCCCAGCCCCAGCCCCCCCCCCCCGGGAAATTGGAAAGTCTATGCCCTTGGCTCACAGGAAGTGAGATACTCAGTATAGGAAACCAACCAACCAACCAACAACAGCTGGGGCTGCCAAATCCCCCTGGGGGGCGGATTTCCGTGGCGGAATCGGGCCCCGGGGGAAACCCCACCCCGGTGTGCACGTCATCCGGATGTGATGTGATGACGCCGGGCACGCTGGGGGCGTCATAGAGTTTCCCCCTCAAATGGCTGTGGCCCCGCCCCCAGCGTGCCCGGCGTCATCACGTCACATCCGGATGACGTGCATGCGGCGCGCGCTGACGCCGCCGAACGGGAGCTGCCCGCCGCCAGGTAAAAACAATTTGGCAACCCTAACAACAGCTGTGTTTAGAAACACACTATATATGCAATAAGCTGACATGATATAAATTGTATTATAACTACTTCAAGAAATATGGCATAAGCATCAATACATATAATTTACAAATTAATACGCCAGGTAAAAACAATTTGGCAACCCTAACAACAGCTGTGTTTAGAAACACACTATATATGCAATAAGCTGACATGATATAAATTGTATTATAACTACTTCAAGAAATATGGCATAAGCATCAATACATATAATTTACAAATTAATACGAGGAACAAATGTTGTATACAATAGGGAAATGAATAATCGCTTATAAAAAGTCAACAGACTTCCTGTCTCGAAACATGAGTCATACAGATGGCAGCAGGTCTGGTTCCAGGTTTTTCCCCCCCCCCCCCAGACCTCACCAGTCTTACCACCATTTCCACCCCCAACCATCCTGCCCATCTGCCCATGTGTCCTTCCCCACTTGCAAGCCTTCCCAGCACCTGCATTCACAGCTGCCCATACAGCCTGCATGCCCTTTTCCTCCTGGCACTAGGCACTGCACACAGCTGGGGGTGCAGCCACTACAGTTGCCAGGAGCACTACGGCCATGTGCCACCTGCCCTTCCCCTGGGCAGCATGTGTAGCTGGGAGCATGGGTAGAGAACCACTTGCGAGCAGGTGGGGAAAGGCTAGGCAGTAGGCAAGGCAGGCACACGGAGGGGGGGA
The DNA here is from genome assembly GCF_001447785.1 of Gekko japonicus. NCBI lineage: Eukaryota > Metazoa > Chordata > Lepidosauria > Squamata > Gekkonidae > Gekko > Gekko japonicus. Next base: position 68,209 of record NW_015167151.1, on the reverse strand, counting down.
TTGGCGGCAGTGGGCCCCACCACATTCTTAGATCCTGGCAGCTGCCTCACCTCAGGGCCTGGATGGAGAGCAGAGACTAACTTGTCCCTGTGCATTCGAACAGTACCTTCCTGGCCCACAGCTCATTGCTTTGGATCTTCTTTCCTGTTGTTATTACAGGCAGACCTTCTAGAGACATGATGAGCATAAGTTCTATTGGGGTGGGTGGGAAGGTCTTTGAGAATGCAAAAAAATGTATAAAGGATTCATGTTAAGAATCAAAGAATATTGCTTTTAATAGACGGTTTTCACAGTTCAGCTTTAACATTCACATTCGTAAGAAATTAAAGTTCGTTCAGAGCAGGGCAACGAACACAGATTTTCTGACTTAGAGGCATTCAGTCATAATGCCACAGTTGGTAGCTTCATCCCATTGGCTTCTCAGCCAAGCACATGGACCAAATGTTAGACCATCTTGAGATAGGTTAGTTTTGCCCTACTGATAAAGTGCTGTTGCCATAGTAATGCTTCCAGTTTGGTGTAGTGGTTAAGTGCATGGAGAACCGGGTTTGATTCCCCACTCCTTCACTTGCAGCTGCTGGATGACCTTGGGCAAGCCATTGTTCTGTCAGAGCTGTTCTCTCAAGGGCAGTCCTCAAGAGTGTTCTCTCTGCCCCATCTTCCTCACAGGGTGACTGTTGTGGGAGGGGAAGGTGTTTGTAAGAGGCTCTGAGACTCCGAGTGAAGGGCAGGGTATAAATCCAATCTCTTCCTCCTCCTCTTCTTCTTAGTCCATGAGGAACCACAGGCTCATAAATTTGGTGTATGTGCTACCAACAGACAAAGGTTTGCCAACCTCCAGGAGGGGACTGGGAAATCTCCCGAAACTACAGAGATCAATTCCCCTGGGGGGGGGGGGAAATGGCTGCTTTGGAGGGTGGACTCTATGGCATTATACCCCTCCAAGGTACCTCCCTTCTCAAACCCCATTCTCCACCTCCAAATCTCCAGGAATCACCCAGCTGGGACTTGGCAACTGTAAATAGATGTGTTCAGGGATCTGGGATGGAAGTCCTAGGATAAAGGGTTGAATGTGCTGGCTCTGAAGTAGAGAATAATGAGGGGAGACATGATCATACTCTGAAAATACCGGAAGGGCTATCCTGCGGAGAAGGGCAAAGACTTATTCTCTGCTACCCCAGAGGGCAAAACTAGATCTAATGGGCTTAACATTAGAAGAGGGTTGATTTTGATTGAACATTAGGCAAAACCTCCTAATGATAAGAGTAGTCTGACAATGGAACCAACTACTGGGCTGGGTGTGTGTGTCTCCCTTGGTGGAGGTTTGTAAGCAGAGACTGGACAGTCATCTGATTTCCTGCATCAAGCAGGAGGTTGACAATGTATAAGACCCCTTCCATCTCTTTGATTGTAATTGCTTTAATATTGCTACTTGATTCAACTCCAGTACCACTGCAGAGACCAGCAATATTTTTTGAGTACTCTGAAAAGGTTGTTGGTCTCTAAGTTATGGTTGCAGGTGACACCTGGAGATCCCCCACTGTTACAGTTGATCTCCAGATGACCAAGATCAGTTTCCCTGGAGAAAATGGCTACTTTGGAGGGTAAACTGTATGGTGTTATACCATGCTGAGGTCCCTCCCCACCCCAAATCCCATCTTCCGCAGGCTCGACCCCCAAAATCTCCTCGTATTTCCCAATGCGGGCCTGGCAGCCCTATCTCTAAGGTGCTACTGGGCGTGAATCAAGCTGTTATACTGCCGACCAACACAACTTCCCTCTGAAAACTATCTTTAATATTAGTGTTTACTCCAACACAGCTCGTGCTATTTTTGGACGTTTGTATCCCCACTTGCATATAATAGTTACTATATGGTGATTGCCATTTTTATATAGGCACTCAGTTCAGAATTAGTGAGATAATATTTCAAATGGGCATGCAGCTGTATCTGCCCAGCATCAATGGAACAAAAATTAGCAGCTGGAAGGTCAAGATATCAGCTGGTACATTTGGATTACAATCGTCTTAAATGCTTTTTTTTAATTGTGTGTGCGATGCCCTGAACATTGACCTCGGCACTTTGATGATCGGGAAGGTGATTTTGAAATTCTTTAGAAGCAAAACAAGGCCTAATCACAATAATAAAAATACATTTTCATTTGCTTGCCCACAAAAGACTAATTGCAAAAGTTTTATGTCCAGGATTTAAACTGCCCCCCACCCCATGCACAACATACTGGTAATAACGTCCACTTCAAAGAGCCTCACTATATATTGACTTACTGGGGTTCTAACAATCCCAGCTATTTTCAAACAATTTATTCCTATATCTTTGTAACCAAATTCTCTGTCGCGGTCCGCGCGGAATGCTGGCTGGCACGTTAGTGCCCAAAGGGAGATAGAGTACCCACAGAATACTGGAGTCAGGAACTTAGGTGCAACCACAGTGAATTTATTCACACCAAGCCACCACCTATATACAGTTCTGAGTGTCAGAGTGCTCCGCTGCAACTGATACATGAGAAGGAAAAATATCTCTGTACACTCTGTACATATATACAACTGCTGGCCAATCAGCACATAGCTGATGCAACCTCCTGCAATACACTTAGTGCCAGGCTGCACTGCCTCAAACCAGTTCTGGCCAGCCTCCTAGCAGTCACATGCTGTCTTTAGCTGTCACTTCACTGACACTCGAGATCAAACTCATCTAGGCCAGCCTTACCATTATGAGTGAATCACGACATTCTCAGCATGTTTGCAGGGATCTGCAATTATGACCAGTGTTCCCTCTAAGCTGAGTTAGTGTAAGATAGCTCGCAGTTTTCTAGCCTCCGGCTCACACATTTTTGTCTTAGCGCAAGAACGGTGGCTCCAGAGCCAACTCATGTATGCAGCACCCAAATCGCTCACTCACAACTTCAATGCCAGTAGCTCGCAAGGTAGAATTTTTGCTCACAAGACTCCACAGCTTAGAGGGAGCCTTGATCTCCAGGCTACAGAGATCAGTTCGCCTGGAGAAAATGGCAGCTTTGGAAGGTAGAATCTATAGCAGCAGACCCTGCTGAGGTCCCTCCTCACACCCTGCACTCCCCAGGCCCTGCCCCCCAAAATCTCCAGGAATTTTCCCAACACCAGAGGTGGCAACCCTAGCTGTGTGTGTGTCTGTGTGTGTTTGTGAGGTCTAAGCCTCTTTTCACGGTGGACCACCACCCTGATCTGCATCGGTCCCTCATGCACCCGGGAAGCACGGAGCTCCCAGAATGTGTCTGTCACCCAACTCGGGGTTGTCTTTTTGAAACAAGCAAGCAGCATGTACTTATGTCACAGGAGCAGTGGCCACAGGAGAAGGTTAACAAAGGTATTATTTTCATTAATCGCAGTGGAGCTGGTTTGAATCTCTCTTCCCTAGCTGCTGCGGTTAACGAGATGTAAAGAGATGGGGGAACCAGACTCACAGAAGTCAGTGTCTTGGGGGGGGGGGGCTAAGCCTCATAAGGGAAGTCCTTCCCCGGGTGCGGTCTCCCTCCCCATCTTACTCTGTACAGAGACATAGTGGATATGAGCATGAGTTGTTGTTGTTGTTTTCCCAAATATCAAAGTGATATTTTTTCCTCTGAATTTCGCAGGCTGCCCGCTGCTGATTTGCGTTGTCTCAGTAACTTCAGCTATGGAAAGCTATGGAGAAGAAAGCAAGTAAGTCCTAAAACATGACTATTTGTGGAGCTCAATGATGCACGGAGTGAATACATGAATATTCGAAGCTGCCTGATATTGAACCAGACTGTGCTCCCCATAGGGTTGCCAAGTCCGGACTTATCTGCTGGCAGGGGACTTTGGGTTCGCTCCTGGCACGCGCGCACCACATGCACATCACTTCCCTGTGACGTCATGACGCCAGGCACGCTGGGGGCGGGGCAGAGCCATTTGAGGGGAAAACATAGAGTTTTCCCCTCAAATGGCTGTGCCCCGCCCCCAGCGTGCCCGGCGTCATGACGTCACAGGGAAGTGCACGCGGGGGTGGGGTTTCCCCCGGGGCCCGATTCCATGGGGGCGGAAATCGGGCCTCCAAAGCGGGGGGAAATCCGCCCCCCGGGGGGATTTGGCAGCCCTAGCTCCCCAACATGGTGCCTGTGGGCACCAAGGTGCCTGCTGACATCGTTTCTTGGTAAAAAAACCCCTCTACTGAATTAAAATTGCCTCCCGCTCATTTCTCTCATTCTGACTTCCAAACACACAAGTGTATAAAAGGTAAAGGTTCCCTTGCTCGAAAGCCAGTCGAGTCCGACTCTAGGGTTGTGGTGCTCATCTCCGTTTCAAAGCCAAAGAGCCAGCGCTGTCCGGAGACGTTTCCGTGGTCATGTGGCCGGCATGACTAAACACCAAGGCACGCGGAACGCTGTTACCTTCCCACTGAAGTGGTACCTATTTATCTACTTGCAATTTCTTGCTTTCGAACTGCTAGGTTGGCAGGAGCTGGAACTAGAGACGGGAGCTCACTCCGTCATGCCCTGATTTAGGCATTATTTTGGAAATCAACTGAACTATTCTGAAATGTTTGTTAATGATTTCCAAGTTTTGGTCCTCCTGGTCGTCTGGTTTTTAGGTGATCTGCTGGAGTCACAAGACAAGAGTGGCTTCACAGGGGAACTTGGTTGTCTCACCATAGCATTTCATGGTACATATTTCCCACTGTTGTGGATTGTGGTGCTTTGGTTCAAATGCAGATGGAATTTCCTTGGCATCATATGACCCCAGGTAATCCAGGGGTGAAAGGAGCAAACACCAACCTTGCTAGTGGCCAAGCCTGCAGTCTCCTGGTTCACATATTCCTCCTGTCCATGCAAGGGCATTCTGGAAGATGTGTTCCCAATACTAGTTCATGGGTGCCAGGTTGCTTGGTGGCACTGACGGACAGTAGATTCAGCAGAAACCAAAGAAAGCGCTTCTCCATTCGACTTAATTTGCTGGTGGGATTCTCTGCCACTAAGTTAGATGTCTTTAAAAAGGGAATGGAAACATTTAAGGAGGATAGGTCTATCGATGGCCATTTGCCATGATTCAATGGAACCTCCGTGCTCAGAGGCAGTCTACTTCTGAATATCAGCTGCTGGGGGACAACAGATGGCCATGACTGGAAATGAGATGTTGGACTCTGGCCTGATCCAGCTTCTTAAAGAGTGTGACTAGTACAAGGTACATACACAAGTTCCACTATTGTGTAAATCAGCTTGACGTCTCGTTGTGTTCTTTTTATTAAATAAAAATTTTATTGGCTCCCCTAAAAAGGGGAGGTATTTCGCTTAAAAGAAGAAATGGGAAGGGTAGACAGTGGGAGAAAGAAAAAGCTGAGTGATATATAGTCTGGTAAATTAAACTGTTAGTAATGTCCAATTAATCTTCTTGGGCTTCTTCTGTGTGTTGTCAAACTTCTTTTCTTAGTCCGGTCACATGTAATTCTCTGTTAGTATGTTAGTAATGTTCCTTTGAATTTCTGTTAATAAAAAATCTCTTCTGGGTGCATTCAGAACCGCTTCTTTGTGTGCTGGGTACTTTTACTGTCGCTGACGTGGAGGAGCTTCCTCTGTTGTCTTCTCCTTCCGGCTTGTTCGATCCTCCTTCGGGTTGCTGTTAACACTCTCAGTTCATGCACTATAAATCCTCTTCCTTTCATGCCATTACTGGAGGTCCCCCGCTTTGAGAATGGTATTAATTTCATTTTCGCTTTTATATCCGCTCCCAAACTCTCTACTGGGTCCTCCTCGCAACTGTTGACTTATATAAGCGCTTGCCAGGCACTCCTCGCTGTCACAGTTCAAACTTTTCCGTTTTACAAAACTCCCGTCGGATTCACAGCCATAAACAGTCCAAACATTAAACAGCCGGCTCTCACACACAAGCAAACGCCCAGACGGAAGTCCCTCCCTTCTTCTCCGCTCGCTTTTGCCCAGCTCCGACATCTTTTCTTTTTTGTTTACTTTTAGAAAGTTCTTAAAATGTGCTCCAGAGAGACAAAACTTTTTCGCGCTTTGTTTCAAATACATCAAAGGAAAACATCACTGTCCGCTCAATCCATTCCCCCCCTCCTTTTCTTCGCTTGTACAAATGGAGGATTAACCTCCTCGCCTTTTTTGCTGGGGGGGGAAACGTTTTTAGTTCTTTTTCTCTGCATTTTGACAACTCACAGTTAAGCCGATCTTTTCTTTTTCCATTTTTGCGGATGGTCGCTTTATCACTCGGTGACGTCTGGTGGCTCCGCTAAACCCCGTTCGGGGTCGCTCACGCAGCAAGGTCCATTGGGGCAGGGCATGGCGGGAGCCTCGTTCTCCGACCTCTCGGCCAAAAGAGCGACTCCCCCCTAGTGCGCCCTAAAGCGCCCCGGATCCGAGCTCCTCCATTCCTGAGGGGCTCGTTCGGGTCTCCGCTCGTGCGGATTCCCTCCTCCACCGCGGGCGGGCGAGACGCCCTCGGGAGCGACCCGAGGATGCGTCCGCCATTCGCGGGAGCCAGACCGGAAGCCGACGTCTCGTTGTGTTCTGATCTGAATGCCAGAGGTGGAAACCCTAGCTGTGTCTGTTCTCAAGGGAGTGCCGTGAGCCCACTTGTCCTTCTGTGACCTCTATGGTCACCCTTCCAATGCCTGTATCAGACTAGAGTCGTAAGAACATAAGAGAAGCCATGTTGGATAAGGCCAAAGGCCCATCCAGTCCAACACCCTGTGTCATTAAGTGGCCAAAAACTGGGTGCCATCTGGAGGTCCACCAGTGGGGCCAGTCCTGCTTGGTCTGCCGATTGACATGCCAGCTTCCTAATTTTCTTGATCTTGTCGTGAGTTTATTTAACCCCTGCCGTGATTGTGGAGGGGAAGCAGGAGTTAGCCTCCCCCCCATCATGTCTGATCCATCTCCATGCACGAAGAGTGCTCTTCCTCTCACATCCTTGGTCTACCTTTCAACCAGGGCTTTTTTTGTAGAAATGCCCAGCAGGAACTCATTAGCATAACAGGCCACACCCAACACCAGAAACTTATTAGCATGTTAGGCCATACCCCTGATAGCACAACTCATTAGCACATTAGGCCACACCCCATGCCTTCCCTTGGCTTGCCCGGGCACCCTGTGGCTGCAGAGAGCCCGGGCAAGCTGGCCCTTGGACAGACCAGGGAAGGCATGGAGAGGCATTTAAATGCCTCCCCGATCCTTCCAGCCCCCCCTGGCCCACCCGCTTCAGAGTCACCGGGGGGGGGGTCGCTCTCCAGGCCTTCCCTCTGTAGCCACGTACACAGAGGTTTTGGCTGTAGTGGGTGTGGCCAACTGAAGCCAGCCGAAACTCCGTTCCTGTGCGTTCCTGCCCCAAAATAGCCCTGCTTTTCACTATGGACACTGCTTTGAGAATCCTTGTCAAAAAAAGCAGTAGATAAATATAATGAAACTCCACAAAAACAAATGTCAAGATCCGGTTTCAATTTCTGGAACACACATGGTAAATTTGATCGGAAGGTTGCAACTTGCAGGGTTTTGCAGTTCGGCCGATGCTGCTGGGCTAGAATAATTCCTCTGCTTCTGCCCTGGGGTTTCTTTTCCACTGATTCTTAACCTGAAGATATGAGAGAGAAGTTGAACCTTTTCCTCTCCCCCCCCCTTTTCCTTTGGCAGGTGGAAGAAAGAGAGGAGGGAGGGAAGATCTAAAATCTTTCTCCGGCTGCAAGGAAGAATAATGCCCATAGCAAAAGCGTTGTTTGATGAATGACATGTTACGGCGCAGCTGCCAAAAATGACAAATCACATGTGTTTGTTCAGTGGGTTTGCCCTTCTACCACCCGGAGGCATGTCAGGAAAGGCAATTGCTGCTTTCCGTCTGCGATGGATCAATCAGAGCGAGAGCCCACCCAAAAGCACTGTGTGAGAAGGCGGAAATAAATAGGCATGCCCAGTTGCGAGCGACCCTGCTCTGGTGCTTTTCAAAAGCAGCCCGGAGAGGTGGAATGAAGTTAATGAATCTCTTCATGGCATGAATAAATGGGGGGGGGATGCCATTTCTCCAGAACTTAAAAAAAAATACAACTTTTGGCTAGGTTGCACGAATATTCTCTACTGAAATTAATTCGAACTGTAACGAATTGGCGGTTACCATAGCTTCCAAGTCTAGAATGCAGGTATTCGGTTTCGCTACAATGGAGTAGTGTTTAGTGTCAGACCGAGATCCGGGAGTCCTGGTTTCAGAGCCTCATTCTGCCACGGAGGGCATTGACACCATCCAGGTGGCACCTGGAGATCTCCCACTATTACAACTGCTCTTCAGACGAACAAGGTCAGTTCCTCTGGAAAGAAATGGCTGCTTTGGGGTCCTTCTCCTCCTCAAACCCCTCCCCTCCCCAGGCTTCACCCCCCACCCCCCCATCTCCAGGGATGTCCCAATCTGGAGCTGACAACCATAGCCATGGAAGCGCACTGGGTGATATTGGGCCAGTCACTCTCTTTCAGCCTTATCCAACTCAGAGGCTGGTTGTAGGGTTGCTAATATTCAGGTATATTCAGGAGTATGGCTATTTTTCGGGTCCAACAGACCCGAATCCTATCTAACCCTATACACACACACACCTATGAGGGACACAACCATGTTTTGGGAAATCTTTGGCCGCTTTTTTCCTTACATATCAGAGCTGCATATTTGGAGACTAGGCAGCCTTAAAAAGTGCTCTCTTCAGCCCTTTAAAGCTGTTAAACAGCCGTTACAAATGTTTGGACTGGATCCAGTGGATCTCTTCCCGTAGCCCTGTGCCCTGGCACAAGAAGCCTTCCCCGATGCCAAAGCCTTCGGTCCTCTTGTGCCAGGGAAAGGCTCCTTGTGCCAGACGAGAAGCACCAGCCTCAGTGGAACAGGCCCAAAGGAGAACCGAACCTTCTTTGTCCCTGTCTTTTGCATCGAGTATATATTTTTTTTAAGTGTGCATCCAACTGCTGTTAAAGGTCTTATCAGGAGCCAGGCTAGTCAATGGAAAAGCAGCAACCCATCATGAAAGCAGGAGTCAGAAATGCAAGCTTGTGCACTTTCTCGTGGACTCTGCCTGCTCACACATCGAAACCCTGTTTTGGTCTTGCAGTGGTGAACAAACAGTGTCTTCCCTTTTTCTCTGCAGCTGCTGGCTTTCCCTGGAGAATGGTGCAATCTGGGCTTTTGTGGCTCCAGCTCTGTTCGTAATAGTGGTAGGTGCACTCCTTTAATACCTATTCTGTCTTCGTTTCATATGAGTGTCGGGGTCATGGGATTGCTGTGGCTAAACCCCCCTTCTTTTTGAGAGCTCCTCCCTCCCCCCTTTTTGCCATCATGTCACCCTGTAGGGTGACCCTGTAGGGTTTTCAAGCAAGAGATGTACAAAGGAGGTTTGCCATTGCCTGCCTCTGCATAGTGACCATGGACATCCTTGGTCGTCTCCAATCCAAGTACTAACCAGGGCTGACACTGCTTAGCTTCTGAGATCTGATGAGATCAGGTTAGCCTGGGCTATCCAAGTCAAGGTGTGAACTCTGGTACTACAGCCCTGCAAAAAAGGTCTGAAACTGAACAGGCTATTTCTAGCATTGCCGGAAGGGGAGCAGGCTGAAATAGCAAAAGCAGTGGGAGTTATGGGAGAAAGGTAAGGATAAGTCCTGGTGATCACAGCATTCCGTGCGCCTTGGCATTTAGTCATGCTGGCCACATGACCATGGAAAAGTCTTTGGACAGCGCTGGTTCTCCAGCATGGAAAGGGAGATGAGCACCACCCCGTAGAGTCGGATTAGACTGGCTTTCGAGCAAGCGAAACCTTTACCTTTACCTTGGGGAGCCCAGTTGTTCCCAAGTGGAATATGATATTCCCCATCGCCAGGGCAGCTGCTAACAAACCGCTGCACTATCTGTTCCTGCCAGCTGCATCCTGAGGACTAGATCCACCGGCTGCTGTGCGTTTCCCTCCCTTGTTGCTCTTTGATTGGCGCTTTACACTGAGAAGAGCCATGTCCCTCCGCTTTCCAGTTTAGGAGGTCGGTGCCAAGCGTTTGCAGCTTTAACACTCCATCAGAGGAGGGTAGTTAAAACAGGTCTGTTGGGTTCAGATGGCTGCTCCGGGTGCATCTGTCGGCTATAATGAATTTAATCTTTCTAGGCGAGAGTCGCAGGTTCATGACTGAGCTACTGATACGTGAATGTATTACAGGGCTTTAATTATGCCCACACATTAAATTACAGAGAATTGTTGCTTAATCACTTGGATTGCTCAAGGAGGCTGCGAGGGATGGCTTTGCGAGGGATTAAGGACCGAGTTTCTTCCTCTGGAAGGCTCTCTGCAGCAGGTCTCTGTTGATGTTTTTTTATCGATTAGCCTGCTGTACCTCCTGCGATAACAGTGCTCACCACTGCTTTACTGGCAAATGGAAGGATAAACATATTGATTCAGAATTTACACCTCTGTCTTCCATAGCTTCCAAAGCGCTCGTGGATTTTCAAAGAAGGAAGCCAAAATGTAGGCTGCATTCTCAGGAACTGCTTTGTTATGGTGCTTAGATTTTGATTTAAAAAAAAAAGAAATGAAAAGGGAGGATGGGAAAGGCGTCCCATGGTAAACAGGAGTCTTGCGGTACCTTAAAGACTAGAAAGTGTGTATTCTAGCATAAGCTTCCATAAACCAGAGCCTCTTTCATCAGGTCCATGTCTTGGGTCCTTGGTAAGGAGGTAATGCAGGTAAGGAGGTTGAGAGATAGACTAGGGTTGTGAGCCTCCAGAGGGGCCTGGAGAGATCTCCTTGAATCACAGCTGATCTCCAGACGACAGAGATCAATTCCCCTGGAGAAAATGGCTACTTTGGAGGGTGGACTCTACCCCAAACCCCTCCCTCCTGAGACTCCACCCCTAAGTTTCCAGGAATTTCTGAACCCAGAGTTGACAGCCCTAAAATAGACGGATGAGATTATGAAAAAAACAAGTTGTAAACAGCAGGGTCAATGGAACACAAAAAGCAGAAAATAAGTACAATTCAAATACAATGAAGGAAAGAACAGAGACCATTCACACTAGCAGAAACTGAAGATAGCAAAAGTGCCCTAGTTTTGTTAAGGTGATTATCCCCTGTAATGACTGAGTAATCCCAGACCCTGGCTACATTCTTTGGAGATGGTGCTAAGCACTCTGATGAATTCTGATTCAGGGCTTCGCATCACTGCTCTGCTGGCTGGATAGGAATGCAAATTGTTGCTGTTATCATTGTTAATATAACTTAGAAATATTCCTTTTAGGCCAGGCTAGAATACAAGAATGGAGTAAGCCATTTGAGGTCCCCATTTGGGAGAATTGTTGGGGTATAAATTAAGTAAACAAATAAATAAATAGTAAGAACCAAGAGTTATATCCAGTCTCAAAAGCAGTGTGCTATTCAGCAGTGAAGGGGATGTGTTGGTGTTTGAGGATGTAAATCCATATCTTCCTGGACTGATGGGCCATGACTCAATGGTAAGTGCATGCTTTGCACATCGAAAGTCCCAGGAACAGTTCCTGGCATGTCTAGTTAAAGGATTTCAGGGTGAACATAAGAACTCAAGAACATAAGAAAAGACCTGCTGGATCAGACCAATAGTCCATCTAATCCAGCATCCTCTCTCACACATTGGCCAGCCAGTTCCTCTGGACGGCCAACAGCAGGGCACAGAGGCCAAGACCTTCCCATTGCCTCCTGGCTATAGGATTCAGAGGCTTAGTGCCTCTGAATGGGGAGGTTCCCCTCAGTCACCATGGCTAGTAGCCATTGATAAACGTATTCTCCATGAGTCTATTTAATCCCCCTTTTAAGACTGTTTATTCCTGTGGCCATCACTACATCCTCTGGCAGCAAGTTCCACATTTTAATCACTCTCTGTGTATTTCCTTTTGTCCGTCCTGAACCTACTGCCCATCAGCTTCACTGGATGCCCTCGAGTTCTAGTATTTTGAGAGAAGCAAAATTAGTTGGGCGCTTCAAATTGTAGGTTGAGGAAGACTTTTCAGTACTTTCCCGTATCTAATAAAACTAGCGCTTTGGGGAGAAGACAGGACTCACTGGAAAGGACAGTCATGCTAGGAAATGTTCAAGGCAGCAGGAAAAGAGGAAGACCCAACATGAGACAGATTGACTCCATAAAGGAAGCCGCAGCCCTCAGTTTGTGAGACCTGAGCCAGGCCGTGGTTAGCAGGGCTTGAGAATGACCCTTCTCTGCCCGAGATCCTGTAGAGCCCTAGGAGGCATTCAAAGGAGCCAAGAATGAGTTAGATGGACCCATGACCTGAACCCGTGTAGACCAGCTTCCTGTTGTTTGGAGGAGCCAAGCAAAAACCCCTTTCTGTTTACCCCAAGTTTTAATGGGATTTAAGTGATTAGTCAGCTCCCCTGCTGTTTTTAATCCTCCGAAGGTGGTGTGTTTGTTTCAGTACTGCCTGATGTTTTTCTGCTTTGTCTTAATACCGTAAGCCATAAGACTTACAGTTAGCAGGTGTCAAATAAATATCGCAGTTAAATGGATTAGCAGCGGGATGATCTTGAATTTATGTTACAGCCAATGACCAAATGTCCTGAGATCACATGTGAATGCTGCCAGTCAGAGATGGTTTGTGCCCAGTAATATCAGCATATTTACCTATGTGGTGTAGTAGCCGTTTCTCAGGAGAAAAGCCTGTTATGAGACTGGCTGGCTACTGAGTAGGGTTGTTGGACCCCCACTGCCAATCAGGTGACTGGTAGGGGAGGAAGGCCTAGGCTGCTGTCATCGGTGACACAGTGATGTCACTTCAGGCATGTACCAGAAGTGAAGTCATGCATAGCTGGCATTGAGGCTACACTCTGGTATTTGGGCAAAAACTCTATGGTAGAAGCCATTTTTACCACAGAGTTTTTGCCCAAATACCAGAATGCTGCCATGATACTGGCAATGTGATGACACCACTTCCGGTGCACACTGGAAGTGATGTCACTGCATCACCCGCAACGAGGCCTAGAGCTTCCTCCCGCTCCTGGTACGTTTCCCCCTGCCCCCACCCCCCCACCAGTTGCCAGGAGGACCTGGCAGTCCTGCTCCTGGGCCATGGACTTCCTTATCGAAAAGCAGGCAGTGGCTCAACTTCCTCCCTGGAAAAAGCAATACCTAACAATCCAATCTTATGGATGTATTCTTGGAAGCAAGTCCCATTGAGTTCAAAGAGCTGCAGCCCAAAAGTCCAATAAAAATGGAACCTACCTATCACATTTTTAACCCACCCTTCCTCCGAGGGGGTTAGGGTAGCTTGCATGATTCTCCCTTCCACTATTTTATCCTTACAACAACTCCGTGGGATAGGTCAGGCTGAGAGAGAGAGTGGCTGACTGGCCCACAGTCACCCAGAGAGCTTCATGGTCAAGTGGTGGACTTGAACCCAGGTCTCCCAGCTCCTAATTCAGCATCCTCACCACTACATCCCATCGTCTGAAAACCGCATGCCAAGAGAGGGAGGTTTCTATGTACTCACATTATGAGATTTTGTTGTTTTCTGTGGTTTACTTCAGTGTTATATCTATTAGTGGAATAGACTAAATTGATCTATCCTCTGGAGGTATACATCTGGTTGACTCTGAATTCAACAAAACTGCAAGCCATCAACCTTGCTTTTTGGGCTGACATACAGGAAGACTGACAGTCAAACATAGGTGTCTGTCAACATTCACCAGCACATCCCTGAGTTATACCCTCATAGTTCAGCTGAGGTTGTCAATACTTACACGTTTTCAGACATTCGTTGTAATGCATGTACATAACTGGGAGTGCTGTGACAATCAGAGGCTACGTCTGTTCTTGCTTTCCACCCTCTCCTCCTTTTTTACACCCTAATCCTTATCTCATCGCCCTTCATTCATAGCGTTTCTGTAAGTGGATCTATTTCTCTTCCATTCTCAGTTCTACTGGACTTGATGGGTGAAATCTCTTCTCTCGTTCCCACATGATCGTGGCTGTATGCAGACATGCAATTTACATTTAATGACTGATGAGAAACCACAATCTCTCTTTCGGTCCAGAGATAAGCGGTTGTTTTTCTTTAGACACGCAAAATTTTGCCTGAATCTGGTAGATGATTTCTTTGAATGATTAATATCTTTAATCGTTGGGTGTGGAAGCATCCTTTTTCTTCTGCTGTTCTGCCAACACAATATCTCTCTCATGACTTCTGTTCTTTGTATTATCCAAAGACCTTTTTAGAGACATGTAAGCACTGATGAATAATGGAGCGAGAATAAAACCGGTTCCAGTATTCGGAGGCCGTTTTCATCGATTCTGCACCTCCTTCATCTTGCTTAACGACCTCTGACGTAATTACTAACATACCTTCGAGTGAATGCCCCAAAACGTTATTGATTGCCAAACAACACACAGCAAGGACTGACTTTGCTAAGTTCTGTAGTGTGAATTACAAGGCTGGCTCTTTATTGACTATACTTGGGTCCCATGAAAGCTGGTTATTAATGGAACCAAACTAGATGTACAGGGGCAAGACCCGGGTCACCATGAAATAGCTGAAAAGCCATGAGGGGAGGTTACAATTTGCAGTGGAGAAGTGGAGGCTGGTGCACATAAGAGTGTACTTGACCCATCTATTGACCAGCGGCCCTCTCCCCAAGCCAGGATTTATCCAGAGGGGATAACAGGCAGGCATGCTTGCTGTGTTGCAAGGAAAAGGTGGTCGGGAGAACGATGCTTCAGGAGAAAAACATATACCACAAGAGTCACAGCCCCAAATAACCAAAGCAACAAGAAAGCAAGCTGTAATAAAGCGCTACACACTCCAAATGGAATAATTATAACAATGATTCTTGCATCCATATGAATATAAGCAAAGCAGAAAGGAGGTTCATATATAGTCGTGATGAAAGGCTTCAGCATTTTCAGTCTTCCCTGTCGGAGCTTACTACGTATAGAATAATGAGGAACAATTCCATGTGAAAATGTGGTCTTCTATATTTGCATTCAATGATGGATAGAAGATAGAAGACACACCATTTTAATTTATGGTCCTCGTTCTGATGAAGTCTTCACGAAACGAATAGATATTCCGGAAAACTTTGTCAACAATCATCACGACTATATATGGACCTCCATTGCAATTTGTTTATATTCATAGGGATGCAAGAATCATTGTTATAATTATTCCATTTGGAGTGTGTAGTGCTTTATTACAGCTTTCTTTCTTGTTGCTTTGGTCAGCAGAAAAACAGCCAGGAGGAAGAGTATTAAGAGCCCCCTGTCTATCATTTCTATTGCTAATTTATAGCTGTTCTATTGCTATTATAGCTGTTCGGCAGCTGAGTTCCCAGGTTTAGCCTTTAGGCACATTTTGTCCAAGTTGGGGGTCATTGTCAGTCTCGTAGCTTCAACCAGAATAGAGATTTATTTGGGGTGACGAAGAATATTTTCCTGCATTTGCAACCCATTGAAACTGCAGAAACCAAAAAATTTGAATCTGCATTTTGATTGTGAAATTCTATCCCCCCCCAAAAAAATGTAGCTTGTGTTCCTTACATGTGTTGGCATTTCTCTATTTTGGCATCAAATATGAAACACCAGGTGTTAAATCTTAAATACCAGTGCATGTCAGTTATCAAATCAAGGCAGATATCAATTATTGAAAGCCAACCACTGAAAGCTGTCAGGTATGACGTCCCATAATATGGCAACTAGTAAAAACAGACCCAATGCAGAATGCCATTATGTGCCAACTGTCAAACACCGAAATGATATTTCATATGCTGCCAAATGCAGATATGAAATATTCTATGAATATTCATTGAATATCTACAGTATCCAATTTGGATAATCCCAATGTGCAGAGAAGAAAATAATTTTGGGCAGCAAATTCATTCCCTCTCTAAAGTCTTGAGATTTTGAAAGAGCAGGTCTCTGGAGAGTTGACTGTGGCATATCACTTTCCCATTATAATACGTTATGCATTTGTAGTGTTTTCCTAGGTATTCAAAATGCTTCATGCAAACTTTTTCAGTCATCCCTTTAACAATTCCACAAGGTGGCACAAGGCTATTATATTGTCACAGCCAGTCACAGCCAAGATGCAGAAGTGTCTCTTTGTTAACCCTTGCATTTACAAGATAATTTGCTGCCATTCATTGATCTTACCGGCTACCTCGTCCAATTTTAGTCCTACTTATGCATCTTGGCTGCAATGCTCCCTCTAAGCTGAGGAGCCTTGTGAGCAAAAATTCAACTTTGTGAGCTACTGGCATTAAAGTTGTGAGCGAGCGATTTGGCTGCTGCATAAATCCGTTTGCTTTGGAGCCGTCCCTTCCTGGGCTAAGACAAAAGTGTGTGAGCCGGAGGCTAGAAAACTGTGAGCTAGCTCACACTAACTCAGCTTAGAGGGAACACTGGCTGTGACTGGACCTTCCTAACAGCTGCCTCCCCCCACCCTCTTTTTCCTGTAAGTGGGGCTTGAGGAGATTTTCACTTCATTATGTCTGGCAAAGTGTGCTTGCACAAGAAAGCTTATACCTTGAATAAGACTTCCTTGGTCTTAAAGGTGCCACTGGACTCAAGCTTTGTCCTGCTGCTTCAGACCAACACGGCGACCCCACCTGAATGTGACTACTTTGGTAAGGGAGTGAGGGATGCTGGGTATTTCTGAGTGGACATGTCCAAGCAGCCAAACCTACAACGGATATATTCACCTAACACCAACAACTCAAACGGCTGCTGAACAAGTCTGAAGATGCCCCATTTTTTGGAAATCAACTCTCAGAGGCTTAGGATAACAACTGATCTGCTGGCCAGAAAACTTCACTGCATGCAAGCCCTGCTGTGGTAGTGGTTTGGAATCAGAAGATGACTGCAAGATGGTCCCCCGGATCAGTTGAGAGTGAACTTCTGATTTCCCAACTCAGAAAACCCATGTTTTCTCATCTCCAGTTCTGTGTTTGCTGGGACACACAGAGATGTTTGATGGAGGTGGACTTCTGGTCCCCCTCAAGAAAACATCAGTATATATATATATTTCTTTGTCTTAGAGATTTCTTCACAGCAACAATGTGTCTTCATATAGATTCATTTAACTAACTTAGTTTCCTGGAGGCAAAAGCTTTCTTCCTGTACTTATTTCCCTCCCTGTGAGATTATAGTGTAGGTATCTAAGAACGTCCCCCCCCCCCACAGACCAGGGGTCCATTCTGGGATGAACCCACTGAATAACTGAGTTCAAAATCCTAGAAGCAGTATTCCCTTTCTACTTGGCTAGACTGGCAGTTTCAACCTACCGACTAATCTCTCCTGCCAAACCTGATCTTGACACTGTGAATAAATGGTTTTCAGCTTGGCTGACACTTAGACTAAAAAGTTCCTATTTTGAACTTTTCCTCAGATTTTATAGTATACAGTAAGGGCAAGGAGTTGTGTCCTTAGATTTTCCAAGTGACGTTGTCTGGTTCCCTCTGAGAGACACGCCAACTCCAAATGTCTGGCTACTGACATGCCAGAGACAAAAAAAGGTAGAAATAACACAATTTCTTTCAGCATTCAACTGCTCTTAGATTTCTCCTCAGCTGGTGTTGACCAATGGGGGGGGGGGCACGCAGGCAGTAGCCTGTCAATCAAACTGTGTTTCACAGTGAGACATTAACCCTTGACTCCCAGCTCTCTGAATTTGATGCGCTAAGCATCCTGTTTTTGGAGGTCAATTCATCACACCCAGCAAGCCTGGGACACAGTGAAGTTTCTCCAGATGTTATCCAAATAGCCTACATCTGTATATACTCTGACTATAGAAGCGTCCCTCTTTAACATGTCAGAAGCCTATACATGCATGTGCTCAAGGCAAATATTGTTGGGACAAGTCTGCCCGGTGTATCACAGGGTCCAAGATTTGATCTAATGCCTCATGAGAGCACAAGGATTCTTAGAAATAAACCGGCGTAGATTTAAATTTGAGAATTTATTAAGTAAAATAATAATAGCAAAGGGAATACAGAGTTGGAAACCTAGGCACACACTCTCTAGATAAATGTTCTTCAAATGTTCTACAAGTAGGACCACCTGATCCTGGAGATCCTGCCAGTCTGGCTTGGGGGGGGGGGGGGGAGAAGATGGAGGAGGAAAATTATATAAGCCTGTCCTGTAAAAAGTTTGTGGGAAGGAGAAAGTGGCGTAGGTGAGGAAAAGGTGGAGGAGCAGAGCATGATCTTCAGAGTCATGCATGCAGAGTCATGCACACTTTCCCCACCATGCATTCCCACTTGAGGTTTTTGGAGCCAGTTGCTAGAGCCCAGTACTGAGATGAGACCCGATGGCTGGAACAAAGGTCCGGGGTTTTTGGAGCTAACTTTAGATCCCATAAGTGTTAAATTAGAGGGGGGATAAGATAGTTCTCAAAATTGATTGGATTGGAGCCAAACATTTTAGATCTCATTGGTGGGTCAGTGAAATAACTGTTGCTTGGGAAACTCTCTTCACAAAGAAGGGGAAGTTGGGGATATGGATAGCTTCTTCAGGGCTATTTTGGGGCAGGAACGCGTAGGAACGGAGTTCCAGCTGGCTCCTGAGTTGGCCACGCACAGCAGGAGTTCATTAGCATAACAGGCCACACCCAACAGCAGAAACTCATTGGAATTGGCTACATTAGGGGTGTGTGGCCTAACATGCAAAGGAGTTCCTGCTACAAAAAGAGCCCTGGACCGTTTTGACAACAAACAAGGTAAACAGAATAAGAAGCAAAAGGTGGGTGTGGCTCGATGACCACACTTCTGACAACATGGGGGTATGACCTAATATGCAAATAGATGTACTATCAGGGGTGTGGCCTAATATGTTAATGAGTTTCTGCTGTTGGGTATGGCTTATTATGCTAATGAGTTCCTGCTGGGCTTTTTCTACAAAAAGAGCCCTGGCTTCTTTGATGAGGTTTATGGCTCAAACTGAACAACAAAGCAGGTTATGTGGTCACCATTTGGTTGGACTGAATTCCACGGGAAATCACAGTGCATCAAAATCAGAGGTGGATGGGTTGACGGATCTTGTTAGAGTTTGCAGAACCTTGAATTTAATTAACTGAGATGCTGTTCTTCCCGTTGAATGAGGGACGAAGTGAGTGAGCTTGCATTTGTCCTTTCCCAAGCATCTTGCCAATTACCTTGCTTCCTTTTTATGAAGTGGGGGATATGCTTTGATGCACTGGGATTCCCTTCTGCCCCCACATTAGAGAAATACATTCCCACCTGCGATTCCAAGCTTTGTTATAGGCCAAAATAAGAAATAAAATTAAAAGGATGCGTAGCCCTTCCGATGGATCAGTGATAGGATCCATATTATAAACGCTGATCCAAGAGCCTCCTCAAGGGGTAATATAGCAGGATACCGGAAGCCAGTTACAGGAGACCATTAACTGCAGTCTAGCGTGTGTTTTCCATTTGAATGGGGACAACCACAAAGCTTTATGGGCCTGCCCATCAGTGCCACATGACAGCTGAGGGTTTGCCATGGGATATTTATTTATTTGGTTTCTATCCCGCTCCTTTCTCTACCAGGCAGGGCTCAGGGTGGCTTCCGACAATCAAATACAATAAAATCGATAATGCAGTTTAAAACCAAGCCTTACAGTTAAGACTTAAGAATCAATCTATGGTTATCGTATCAGATGGCACCCCAACAAGCCTTCAGAGGCGGATAATATACTAAAATATGTCATGTGTGACCCCATCAGTTATTCGTGACATCTAGAGCACTTGTATTTTTTATATGAATGATTGTTTTATTGCTTGTTTTATCCTGTTTTTTCCTGTTTAATCTTGGCATATGTGCCCCATTTGTTAGCTGCCCTGAGCCCATCCGGGGAGGGCGGGGTATAAATTTAATTTAAAAAAAAATAACTAAGGGGGCAGCCAGTACATCAAGACTCGCAGCCCTACAACGGGGAGACCAGGTGATCTTTCTAGTCGCCACTGTCCTCAACCACACGCCCGGTGGAACATCTTGGTCTTACAGGCCCTGCGGAACTGAGCCAAGTCCCGCAGGGCTCGAGTTTCACTAGACAGAGAGTTCCACCAGGTTGGGGCCAGGGTCAAAAAGGCCCTGGCCCTGGTGGAGAACAGCCGGACTGTTCTGGGACCGGGGACTACCAGTAAGTTGTCACTAGAAGACCCTAATGCCCTCTGAGGGAAATACGTAGTGTTCCAAAGCAGGAGTTGGCTGGCAGGTGCATTGATGTTGTTCCTTGGTGGCGGGACATTTTTCAGTGTGAAACTGTGCTGTGAAGCAGTTAGATTCGAGCTGAATCTAGCTGTTCTTCTGCAGGCCAACATGGCTACCCTCTGAAACTATGCTGTGGAGGAACAGAAGAAGCGGCTTCCTACAGCATCAGACCATTACTTCATCTAGTTCAGTACCGTCTACTTTGCCTATCAGCAGCTCTCCAGGCATTCACTCAGGGGTATTTCCCAGCACTTGCTACTCGGGAGCCTTTAGGCTGAGATGTCTATAGGACCTTCTGCAAGTAGATATCATGGTCTACTCCTGAGCCATGGTCCCACCCAACAATAAAAAAGCAAATTCTTAAGGACTGTGAGCTATGATGCAGCCTTATATCGAGTCAGTCCATTGGTGCACCTAGCTCAGCTTTGTCTACTCTGATTGGCAGCAATATTCGAGTCCCTTGAGCTGACAAAGGTTTTCTTCTCAACTTCTGAAATGTGGAATCTGGGGGCTGAACCTGGGATCCTCTGCAGACAGAACGTGTGTTCTCCCTTTACTTAGTATGTATATATTGCTTTAGAAGTGCTTCATATACATTACTTGCACAACAGTCCTGTAAGGTAGGTCAGTATTCTTTTCTGATAATATAATAATATGGGGGGGCAGTGGTTGAAAGAGAATGGTTTGCCTAAGGCCTAGAAGCCCTTATTAGAGTCAAGATTTGTACCATGGACCACCAAATTCATTGCATACCAGTCACAACAGTATGTCTGTTCCTCTATTTTTTTTTTAGTCAGACTGAATCCCAAAGAATCCCAAAGAACGTATTTTTGAAGAAGGAAAAATACTCACAGCACCTGAATTTTTGGAACAAAGTTGAGGGGAGGTTTTTGGTGTGTGTTTTTTTTCTTTTTGGCAGAAGGTTTCCATTTTTATCAGCCATCTGCCACTGTGGTGTATTTCCATATATATAGCAGTATTAAGGAAAGTCTACTGGAAATTCAAACATCTGTTGATGGTGTAGAGTTAGTAGCATTTGAATGGATTGGAAGTCATTAAGCTCTTGTGAGTGGGACACACAATGCTTTATGGGCCTTCGTACATTGTTTTTCTTCATAAATTGCTGCTTTCCAAGGGTTTCTGTGAAATTTGCCACCAATATTTGCGTACATGTGTACATTCTAAATGGCAGGTTCCTTATGCAAGTTTCAGAAATGGGATCACTAACAAAACCTTATGTTATAATCATTGGATGAAATCCTAGTTTGCTTTCTCAGCAGTGACCTTGATCCTGGAATCTTTGTCATTATGGTTCATGGCATATTGGTTTGTAGCTGTAGTAACATATATTTGAACCACATAGATATGGATAGATAGATAGAAAGCTAAGAATGCATCAACAATGCAACGTTATGTTGGATTTCTTTTCACTATTTTAACTGTCATGGCTATCCCCTTAGAATCACGCAGGTGGTAGGTGGCAGAGGATGCTGGGAATTCTCTGCTGGACATCCCTAGCTCGTCAGGGAGCTCCTGTTTGCAGGGTTCCCTGGTGAGAGGAATGGCGGTTGAGTCAGTTGATGTTTGTAGTGTGGGACCACCAGAGAATCTTCCTCATGTCTGTGCCTTTATGTATGTGCTTATCATGTAGAGGTTTGAGGAGCACCCCCATCTTACGGAAGACTCCCAATTCAGGAATGGGGCCTTGGCTGTCTGGTTACTGTGCATGTGTGAAAGAAAGAGGACACAAGATTGGCTGACTGACTGACTGACTGACTGACTGACTGAATGAATGAATGAATGAAACAGAAAGTATACATATGTTTACTAGGAGTTTGGAAGGAGAAAGAATATTGGAGGGATTATTCTTTTTCCTTTGGCTGAGACCGTATTACAAAGACCCGATTAGATCTCCTGCACGCACTCGTGTCAAGAGAGTCAGCCCAAACAGCACTGCACTGGAACTTCCTATCACTCAGAGAAGTGGCGAATATCTAACAATACTGTAGTATTGTGTAGGATGTATAACCAAGATTTCTATTTTCTGTAAGGAAAACTACATGGAATCATTTGGTAACTTAGAAAAAATTAATGTGCTTATAAAAAGACTGATGTGAAGAAACACAGTTAATGAATAGATCGGATTTCTAGACGTCTTCTCTTCCTAAGATCGCCAGCAGGTCCTGAGAAAAATGCCCCATGTCTTTAATAGAGGCTTAATGGATGTTATTTACCTCCATGCCATGAAAAGCCTGTTTCTACACATTCTCTATGCAAAGGGCAGGATGTTTTTCTCCAGGCCCGTTGCCAACTCTGTTTGTTCTCTCTTTCACCAGACTCAGCCTTGGTTCTGTGGCCTGGCTTCTTGCCTAGACTGGCCCCCCCAGTCTTACATGGCAGCTCTCCCCCACCCCATAAAAAGCATGTGTGAGCTGTGTACAGCAATTATGGGGCAAATACAGAGCACACCCCCTGGAATCACCCGGTTGACGTCGCATTAGTCTTTGCAGAACGTACCAGTTTGTCTTCCTCTTCCCATTTCTCCCAGACCCATCTGGCTCGATTGATCAAAATACCAGGCGGGTGGAAGCACACGCCATCCGTTTAATGATTTCCTTTGTGACCTAGCAAGGGACCCCACAGCCACAATAACTCGCAGTGGCAAGTGTCACTATTAATGATGCTGTGATGGGAGTTAGAACAACTCCCCGAACCAGAAAGTGCATTAAAGCCAAGGTAGGGCAAGTCGTTTCAAACAAACTGCCCTGGAAATTAAGTGGAAAGGACAGAGAGTTTGCATTTCCAGGAGTTTGTTCAATGGATTTTAGTTAGGTTAATGGAGAGTCGTTCTATTTCCTGCTGTAGAAGATGGGGGGAAGAGACTAGCTCTTTTGTGGAGAGAGGATTGCTGTCCCTTAATGAAAGGCCTTAGAGTCTGTGGCTTAGTTCGGCTCATTTATGGTAAGTAAATGCATGGATTCAGCAGTATGTAGGAAGTCATCATTGACTTGAGAGGCACTGATACCTGGTGGTGATTCACTATTAACTAGAAACCAGCAGGAGGATTGGGTGTGTGTGTGTGCACAGCATCACTGGATCCCCCCCCCCCAAATGCAGCCTTGTGTACTTCCTGGAAATTCTTAATGGAAGTGCCAAAGGATAGCTCTAGGGATTGGTGGAAACTATGGTTTTACCATAGAGTTTCCCACGATTCCTAGAGCTACCATTTGTCACTTTCAGTAAGAACTTCCAGTAAATACACAAGGCTGCAGTTTTAAAATATGTCTCCTGCTGCCACTCAGGGTGGCAGCAGGCAACAGAACCATTGGAGGCTTGGCAGCCCTATGATTCACATAAGCATAATTGGCAAAAAAAATATTGCCTCTCTTGGTCATATTAGGGTTAGGAGCTCCGGGCTGGGAAATTCCTGGATATTTGGAAGGTGGAACCTGGAGAGGATGGAATTTAGGGAAGGGAAGGACCTTGGCAGGGCATAATACCATAGAGTCCATCCTCTAAATCTTCCATTCACATGAATTGTCCCTGGAAGTGGTAGGGGTTAATATGGTTTCACGGGATCATATTTTACTTGCATGCTACCACATCCACAGGGATGCCTGACGTGCATCTAAACCTGGCTTTATACTTTCACATTATAAACAGTAACTACTGATAGGGAGATCAGCACATGAAAATGTGGATTGCAGTTGTTCAAATTTGGAGCACAACCACCACAAAACAGTTTTTTAATTTTTTAATTTACCTTCAATTTGTATCCCGCCTTGCTGGTGCAAACTGGGCCTGGCTTGTCTTGGGCATGGTGTGTGCATTTCATATATGGATGATCGCCATTTGATGACTGCAGTATCACGTGGCGACTCCTATGCCTGGATGCAACACCACAGACAGAGCTTTCATGCCCCATCACATCAACCTCAAATGCAGCTCTTTCCCAGAGTACTCAGTTCTTTCATTCCATGGTGAGATTGACAAGCACAGAAGCGTAGACCTGGATGAATGGATCTCCCCCATTCCCATTACTTTATTGTTTTAGAAATGTTCTCTGTGCCACGCATTCCATTCTGTTAATTAGAGTTTCTGAAATAAATTATGGAACTGCAGAACTGCCACAGTTTTATGCTCCTTCAGTTCATTTTCATCTTTCTCCTGCTATGCTTTACTGGTGTGCCCTGAAACACCGGGGGGGGGGGGGGGGGAGGCACTGTAAAAGTGCTGCGATGTGATCATATACATGAAGGTGCCCAATTCTTTCAGTGCAGTGTGGTATTGATGATTGAGCACATACCTTCTTGCATATCGATGAGACACCACACAAAAGGCAAGTCACACTATGGTTGCTTTTTTACGGTGTTCTGTTAATGTGCATGTATGCATCAGTCACGGGGGGCATTAATGAACTGGAGGAAGTTAAATTGCACAAGCTTAGTGCACAGTACAAAATCCAGAAAGAGACAAGACCCCAAATAGAACCGTGGAGCATTCCTAATGTGTTGTTCCCACTGGAGAAACAAGACCAGACGATGTGGAAAAGGTCACATAGAAATACTGGGGAGAGATTCAGATGAGGAGAATATCGGAAGTGTCCCTAAGTATTGCGATGTGTGGACTAGGCCTTCCTGTTCCCTTATATTTCTGGAAGGGATAGCCTTGTTAAGTCGGCTGCAGCAGAAGAATAATTTCAGAGGATAGTCATCTTGGTCTTCAGTAGAACAGCTAGAATCGAGTCCAGTAGCATCTTAGAGACCGACAAAAAATGTTGGGGGGGGGGTTATAACCAATGCTCCCTCTAAGCTGTGGAGTCTTGTGAGGAAGAACTCTACTCTGTGAGCTACTGGCATTAAAGTTGTGAGCGAGCGATTTGGCTGCTGCATCAATTAGTTTGCTCTGGAGCCATCCTCTCTGAGCTGGAGGCTAAAAAACTATGAGCTGGAGGCTAAAAAACTGTGAGCTAGCTCACACTAACTCAGCTTAGAGGGAACACTGGTCACAACCTTTCAAGCGTCAAAGCTCCTTTCAACAGATACAAAGGGAGCTTTGACCCTCAAAAGGTTATACCCCCAAAATCATGTTAGTCACTAAGGTGTTATTGCACTCGACTCTTAAGGAACAAAGGATTAATTAGGCCATAAGCTTCCATCAGATGCATATGTTTCCTGCATCTACAGCCTCTCCCATTAAATTAAGACACCCTTTCAACCTAAATACCCCCCTCCATTGAATTCTCCTTCTCCTCCTGTTGTGTTCATTCCCATCCCAGAATCCATCCTGTTAAATTTAACAAGGGGTTTTTTTTTTCTTGAGAAAGCCCACAAGCTTGTCTGAAACCCGGCCTGTTTTTTATTAGCGATATTGTTTCGATATGAGTAAACGACATCTCGGGCTGCCAGAGCCCGATGAGCCAACAATCCCGAATTCAAGTGTAATTATAGTGCAGGATAACTGCCGCTAGGCAAAGCATATCTTGAAAAAATAAAGCAATTGGCTCAACATATAATTCCCCGAATCTAAATGTTTATCCTTGTCGTTCAAACACGCTAATGTGCGAAAGCTCCGTCTGCACTCACGTCTCCACGATTGCACTGTAATTCTGCATTGCCAACTGAGGTGACGATAGTTGGGGTGCTTAAAATATAACGAGCGTTTCATCGCCGTTTGTTCCCCCCCCCCCCCCCCCCATTCAGACTATTGAAAAGGTATTTATGCCAGACATCGGAAAGGAGAGAGGAGGACCGCCCATCGATGGAATGAGTCGGTGGTGGTTTCTTAGATTTATTTTATAATATAAATGGAATGGTATCCTTGCTCCAGCTGGCTGGAACATTAATAAAGCTATTCATTTCTAATCTGTTTACTGAAGCTGAGGATGAGCGCTGTTATTTATCCCCCAAACTTTATCTTCCTCCAAGCAACTTCTCTTTTGTTACTGCTTTTCTTGCACAAAACTTTCACATTCAGAGCTGGTTCATATGTGCTAGTGGTGACCAGCAGGTATGAAGGGGCTGTCACAGATCTGTCACCTCAAGAAGAATGTTTATACTATGCAGTATCAACTGTAAATCCCCCAGAGGGGATTTTTTTATTGCATTTTTATAAAGACTACAAACCACAACAGAAATAGGGAAGGGGACTACATTAAGGGATAAAGAAATGATACCCACTACTATCTAAAAACCCAAGAGAGGAGATCATCTAGTTAGCTTGGCACACGTTATCTCTCAATCACGCTAATCCCATTATGAACTGATTCAACTATAGCATCATCTTTTTCATATCTTAACTATCACTGTTAACCCGAAAGACCCCTAAGCATCTAGTATATAAAATAAACATTTTTCAAAGGCACAATTCAGGCACAATTCAGAGTCCCCTTGCCCAGTCTCTTCCACAGTTTATAAGGACTTTTAGGGGCGGCTGCCCCTTTCTCTGATAGAGAGTCCTCTCCGGAAGACCCCGAGTCCAGCTCGCCACTGGACTTACTGTCCATCCCTTCTTTTTCTTCCTCCTCTGGCTCTCCCATCTGGACTCTCAAACATTTCCGTGCTTTCTGAACAGAGTCAATCTTCTCCTTTTTATCCTTGATTTTGAAGATCACACATTCTGGTGTTAGCCATCTGTATCCAATTGCGTTTGTCTGGAGAAAAATAATTAAATCTTTGTACTTCTTTCTCTTTGTGTTATTTCAAATGGAATGTCTTTTAGGATTCTGATAGCATTATCTCCAACTTTCAAAGGAGCTCCAGATGCCGCTTTCAGGATTGCATCCTTCACACATCTCTTCGAGAATCTTACCACTATTTCCCCAGGCAGATTGTTTTTCTTTATATATCCTGAATATGACCCGTAGGCCACATCCATATCGCTCAGCAAAAATTCCGCCTTCATCTCTGTCACTGGGGCCAATAATTCACTCATCTTCTCCTTCAGATTCTCTCCTTTAGTCTCTGGAAGGCCCTGAAAGCGAAGAATCAAATTAGCTTTTTCCATTTGTAGTTGTAACAGCTGATCTTCCGTGGAGATTTGTTTCTTTTCCAGCTTTTGTACTTTCTTCTTCACCTTTTGTGCAATGGCGTCCGCTTCTTTCACCTTCTCAGCTGTTTGATTCATCATTTTAAGTGTCTCACTCAATTGTGTTTGCTGGGTGATGATACATTGATTCATTGTTGACAGCTGCTGCTTGAGATTATTCATCTGGTCCAGCAGAGGGCGCATGAATTCCGCCAATGTCTTTGCCAGCTCGCTGGTTGCTTCCGGTCTTGGGCTCTCAGTCCCTTTTGCTTTTAAAAGTTTCTCTTTCTCCGTCCTCTTCCCCGCCATCTTTGTGGATTGTTTACTTTAACTGATATTTTAAAAGTCTCTGAATATGTGCTTGTACGCTCGAACTCGCCTTGGTAAGTCTCTCTTAACAGTTTTATTCGCTATTTCTTCTGCTCCCCCCCTCCAATTTGCTTTTAAGTACGTGCGTTTGGGAGGCGTCCCTCCCCCGCTCGCCTCACTTTCTGTTCCATGGGGGGTTTGGGGAGCTTTCTTTTCCTTTTATTTAAATGCTTAGATTGAACTCACGTTCATAGTTGGTCCTCAGACCTCGTTTAAGCTCTGTTTCTTTCGCTCGACCTCCTGTGCTTGCCCCAGTCAGTGTTGCTTGGTTCCATTTGGTCTCATAGCATGAAGAACCTTCGGGACGGAGAGGCACCTCAATTCCCCGGCATCGCGCCGGCAAAGAGGCAACCCCTCGAGAGTCCCATGCCAGAGCCCCTTCAGCTGGATCTCTGGGGGGGTGATGATCCTGCGCACCCCCTCCTTCGGCCAGAGTGCAGCTTCACCTCTGGGAGGTCCGGGAGGTGCGACTGCTCAGCACGCCACCATAAACTGGAAACCAATGCCACATTTTTCTGTGGGGAACATCCACACATAAGAATATCAGAAGAACTTTGCTGGATCGGACCAGTGGTCCATCTAGTCCAACATCCTGTGTCATGCGAGCAGCCAACCAGTTACTCTGGAGGGCCAACCACAGGGCATAGAGGCCGAGGCCTTCCCCTAATGATGCCTCATGGCAGTGGGATTCAGAGGCTGACTGCTTCTGAACATGGAGGTTCCCTTTGGTCACCATAGCTACCAGCCACTGATAGACCTCTCCTCCATGGATCTGTCTAGTCCCCTTTAGAAGCTGACTGTGCTTGTTGCCATCATGATGTGCTCTGGCAGCAAATTCCACAGTTCAGCAGGTTCTTTGCGAAAGCAAACCCATCTTTCACTGTAAAGGCAGGGCATTCCTCAGCTTACCAGTTTAGTCCTTTCCATCCTAAAATGCCAATGTGGAGAAAAGAGATGGTAGGAGACGATAAGCAGATCATGTAAATGGAGTGAAGCCTCTCCTTTTAAGCCCATGTTAAGAGCATAAGAATATCGGAAGATCCCTGCTGGGTCAGACCAGTGGTCCATCTGGTCCAGCCTCCTGTCTCACACAGTGGCCAACCAGTTATTATGGAAGGCCAACAGCAGGGCACAGATGCCGAGGCCTTCTCCTGAAGTTGCCTCCTGGAATCGGTATTCAGAGATTCCCTTTAGTCACCATGACTAGTAGCCACTGACAGACTTGTCTTTCATGAACTTAAGGGCCACATCAGATCATATCACGACAGCCTGAGGGCTCTAACCAACAGGCGAGCAGATATATTTTGCATGCCTTGGAGCTTCTGGGCAGTTTTCAAGGGCAGCCCCACTTAGGCACCACATTGGGGACCCCTGCTCTATGTGATGCCTATAATGGTTCTTCTGGTGCTTAGAAGAGGAGGGGGCTCTGGGATTCAGGAATTCAAAAACACTGGCCACATGCATGTTAGAATGAAGCTCGTACATCACACAGCAATTGCACCTGCTACGAGTATACTGATGTTGCCTGCAAAGCCCCAGAGGGTGAATGACAGACCCATGACCTTCAACAAGGATATGCACATATTGGAATGCCATTGTCAGTGGCCCCGTTCAGGCTCCCAGCTGCATATACTGTGTGTACCTGTCAGATTTTGCACGTTGGGTACAATGTAACAGGGCTTTTTTTGTAGAAAAAGCCCAGCAGGAACTCATTAGCATAATAGGCCACACCCCTGACAGTGCAGCTCATTAGCATTTTAGGTCACACCCCATGCCTTTCCTTGGCGGGCCCGGGTGCCCTGCGGCTGCGGGGAGCCCGGGCAAGCCCCCCCTTGAAGGGAAGGGAAGGCAATTTAAACTGCCTTCCCTTGGCTTGCCTGGGCACCCGGTGGCTGCGGGGAGCCCGGGCACATTGGCCCTTGGACAGGCCAGGGGAGGCACGGGGAGGCATTTAAATGTTTCCCCGATCCTTCCAGCCCCCTCCCAGCCCCCCCGCCTCAGAGTCGCCGGGGTTGGGTGGGTTCGCTCTTCAGGCCTTCCCTCTGCAGCAACGCACACAGAGGTTTTGGCTGTAGTGGGCGTGGCCAACTCTGAAGCCAGCCGGAACACCGTTCCTGTGCGTTCCTGCCCAAAGATAGCCCTGGTAACACTGGTGTAAGAGCTGTGTCAAAGTTAAACCAGGCAACGCAATGCAGGGTTCTGCAATTTCCCGAAGGGATCGAGCGTTGGCCCAAATAACACCCATTATAATATGACTAGATTGCAAATTATGTGGAAGGCGTTCCAAAGACGGTACTGGCTCAAATAACTCCCATTACTGAGCATTGGCTCAAATAACTCCCATTATAATATGACTAGTTTGCAAGTTATCTGGAAGGCATTCCAAAGATGGTATATGTTTCAGATGAAGCAGAATTGGCAGCCATGAGCGATTTTTAAGTGCTGGCTAAATAAGGGGGGAGGGGAGAAGTCTATTTTCCCCACTAATTATTTAGATGGAGAAGCAGTGCCAGGAATTCTTGTTGAATAATGTCAACAGTCAACTTTATTTGGATGGCTGAATAATGTAGACGTCTGTTTGCAAATTATTATTCAACAGAAAAGCTGTCATTTTTTTTAATCAGCATGTTAACCGGCTGTGCTGCCAACTCAGAGCTGATGCTTAAGGACCAAAGTAGGATTACCAGGTCCCCCCTGGCCACCGGTGGGGGGCTAAGGGATGTAGGGTTGCCAGTTTCAAGTTGGGAAACTCCTGGAGGTTTGGGGGTGGAGCCTGGGGAGGACAGGGACTTCAGTGGGGTACAACGCCACAGAGCCCACCCTCCAAAGCAGGCACTTTCTGCTGGGGATTTGATCTCTGTAGTCTGGAGATGAGCTGGAATTCTGGGAAATCCCCAGGTCCCAGCTGGAGGCTGGCATCCCTAGCGAAGCCTTCAGAACTCCTGCAGAATATAATGTTGTGGATTTCTGTCTGCAGAGGATATGTTTAGGGACTGATTTTAACACCAGGGCAGGCTCAGGGCTACAGGGTGTGTGTGCTTTGATGAGTACCCTTTAGCCACAAGATGAATACAACTGGTGAGGATCAGGAAGGAATGGGGCTACTCAAACTGAGAGTTCCATGTGCTGTTACTCTTATTTGTCTGCCTGCCTGCCTGCCTGCCTGCCTGCCTGCCTGCCTGCCTGTCTGTCTGTCTGTCTATCTATCTGTCTGTCTATCTGTCTGTCTGTCTGTCTGTCTGTCTATCTAAAGATCTATCTATCTATCTATCATCCATCCATCCATCCATCCATCCATCATCTATCTATCTATCTATCTATCTATCTATCTATCTATCATCTATCTATCATCTATCTATCTATCTATCTATCTATCTATCTATCTATCTATCTATCTATCATCTATCTATCATCTCCCTCTCATCTATTTATTTTATATCCCACCTTTTTGGTTCAAAAGAACGCTAAAAGTGGCTAGCAAATATGAAATCCTATTACAATACATCAAATAATTCTAGGTTTGCTAGCCTCAAGGTGGGGGATGGTGATCTCCCAGAATTACAACCGTTCTCCAGGTGACAGAAACAACTTATTTGTTTATTTAAAATATTTATTCTACTTCTCCTGGAGAAAACGGCTGCTTGGGAAGGTGGACTGCATGGCATTATACCCTGCCGAGGCCCCTCCCCTCCCTAAGCCCCACTCTCCCAGGCTCCACCCTCTAACCTCCAGGTATTTCCAAACACGGAGTTGGCAACCCGAAATAATTCACTATTAACTAACAAAGTCTCTCTAGGCCAAATGCAGCATCTCCAGGTTCCAGCACCTTTTCAAACGCATTAGGCAGGGATCCCAAGTACTTACCTTAATTCGGCGGGGGATGTATAGTTCTTTGCGGGACCATTGCCGCGGGGAAAACACAGGCGCTACACTGTTCCATTGCCCAGACGTGATGTAGGCACGTAGCTGGGTGACGCTCTAGCAATGGGGCTGGAAACTCGATGGTACCATCGAGTTTCCAGTCCCATTACCAGAGCGTCGCCCAGCGACGTGCCTACATCACGTTTGGGCGACGAAATAGTGCAGCGCCTGTGTTCCAAGCAAGAATCTTCCGGTGGAGAAGCATGTGTCCCCCGCCGGATCGTAGGTAAGTACTTGGGAACCCTAGCATCAGGGGTCAAGGGGTGGGAGAGGGCAGGTAGAACAGCTTGGCCTGGAAGGCAAACTCTCCCCAGGCAACATGTGTTATGGCAGGGCCTAGACAGGTCAGAGGATATGTGCTCACTCTCTTCTGCCTTGCTCTGGGAAGTAAAGGATGCTTCTTGAAGAGAGGCCGTGCCCCCTGGTTCTCTGTACAGCCACAACACATCAGTAAGAGTTGGTGTATAGGGTTGCCAGGTCCCCCTGGTCTCTGGGCGGGGGCAGAGAGCCTAGGGGTGCCAGTTCCATGTCAGGAAACCCCTGGAGAATTGGGGGTGGAGCCTGGGGAGGACAGGGACCTCAATGGGTTACACCACTGTAGAGTCCACCCTCCAAAGCATCTCTTTTCTCTAGAGGGACTGATCTCTGTAGTCTGGAGATGAGCTGTAATTCCAGGAGATCGCCTGTTGGAGTGAGCAATTGGACATGGGGGGGGGGTACATCACTCTAAGTGTGTATAGGCTTTATCTCCTTGAATGGGATGCCTTCTTTGTCTTCACCTAGGATCTGTCTTCTGACTCTTCTCTCTTCCTTTGTCCTCTCACTCCCCTTCCATGGCCTTCCATGGAAACCTGTCTCTGAAGGTCTCTCCAGTAGACACAGTGCCCCCATACTCCCACACACATGATGCCGGGCAAGCTGGCCATTTGTGACAGGGAAAGACCTCTTGAGATTAGGCTTCTCTCTCTTATTTTGACCACAACCTGAATGTGAACCCGATCTACTTGAATAAATGCAAGTTGACCTTTCTCTCTGCAGGAGAGCTACGAACAGTCAGGACCAGGCCAAACACATTTTTCTCTTTATCAGTTGTTCTGTAGACTGATTCAGAACCTAAAAAGGTTAGTCAGGAATAGAAAAGGGCCAACTCTAAAAATCTAATCATAAAATATATTAAAATATATATGTGTGTTTATTCAACATAAATTAAAATAACAAACAAGGGTCCATTCATACCTCATATAAAACTATAAAAACATACAGGGGCTAATAAGATAGACCTAATCAGATAGACCTAACGCGTTTCGGCCTTTACAGGCCTTCTTCAGAGGTCTAATGCATACAGAACATATAGGCTGATGTGTAAAAATACATACAATTCGACATATACAAAATATGGAATAAAGACCAGAGATCAATTGTTCCAAAGTTTAACCACTGGGCAAGGAAAAGAAATACAGAAATACAAATGAAGCCTCCAGTGAAATCACATGTCCAGTGGTACTTCTCTCTGGCCAACTGTATATTCATCTAAGGTTGTACACAGGGGTCATTTCGTAGAAAAAGAGCTAGGGGAACTCATTAGCATAACTCATTAGCATATGCCACACCCCCTGACATCACCGAAAGTGTGTCATAAGGCCACACCTCCTGACATCACCGGAAATGTGTCATAAGGCCACACACCCCGCCCCCAACGGTCCCGGCTGCCGGTGCCGGCCTTGCAGCTCCACTGCCGAGCCCCATGAGGGGCCTGGCGGTGGACTTGCAAGGCCGGCGGGAGTGCAAGGAAGCCCTGAGAAGGCCCTCCCTGGCCCCAGGCAGGCAGGGGTGGGGAGAGGCAGGGAGGAAGCAACTTACCATCCCTCTTCTCCTGCCTCCTCCTGGCTGAATGAGGGCCGGAAGCGGGGCGGCCGGAAGCAGTGGGCGGGGCTTCATCATGTGCCCCGCCCCCCGTACCTCACCCGGGGGAACTGCGTTCCCCCGCGTTCCCCCCCGAAATGACCTCTGGTTGTACAGCCAAATGTTCCAAATGTTCCTTAGGTTAAAAGTGGGCTCAGGGCAGATCACAGTGAAACAGAGTCAGAGACTCGTTACAATAAAATTACATTGCATTAAAATAATTAAAACAGTAAAATTCAAGAGGTAGCAGCAGTGAATAAGGAAGTACCTTTGAAAGTTTCTACCAGTATAGGGTTGCGTAAGCATTTGGGGTCTCACATTAGGCTAAGGCATCATTTGAATATGGTGCTGATAGGCAAGAAAGACATTCTTATGGGACTTTGTATGCATAATTAAACTGGGCCTGTATGCATGCAAAGTGGCCACGCATGCAGCATTAACAAACCAGGAAAATGCCATGGTGGGCTGTGGATTTCTGGTGTGCCAATGCCGCACACATAGCAGTTGTGATCCCATATCAAACAGGGAGCTGAGTGTGTGTAACATCACACAGATAGGTTCTTCTGTCCTGCCAGTGTCGTGCTTAAGAAGATCTTTAGCATGCAACAGCAAAAAAGGGTTGACTGGAGCTGCGAGATAAATTGTGATATTTCAAGGCAAGAAGAAGCATTTTATGACTAAGCTGTTATTGTTTTATAGAGAACATGATGGATACAGCATGCACTAGCTAATAAAGGGATGCTGTTGAATTAATTTTGAATATTGGCGATCCTGGAGAGACTTCGCTCGCCTCTGGGTTGCTTCGTACAAATAATCACTTTCTCTTGAATTTAATATTGTGTTGTATTTTTTAAAAAAAAAATGAAACATTTTAAAAACCGAATGCAAGGAGATAGATGAAACAGACACATGTGTCAAATCAGACATAGTTGATGACGTGTTTGATGGGCAGAGGAGGGAAAGGGAGATCCCTGGATGGGGTCCACTGCTAGCACTATTGCCATGTTCCCGTAAACACGTACACGGTGGTGGTGGAAAATGCCATCAAGTCACTGCCAACTTATAATGACCTCATAGGGTTTTCAAGGCAAGAGATGAACAGAGGTGGTTGGCCATTGCCTGCCGCTGCGTAGCAACCCTGAGGTTCCTCAGTGGCTTCCCATCCAAGTACTAGCCAGGGCCGACCCTGCTTGGCTCCCAAGAGCTGATGAGGCTGGGCTAGCCTTGGGCATCCAGGTCAGGGCAAATGCACACATATACTGCGGTTATTACTACTGCAACTGCTCCTGAAACATAGTGTGGACAGTCATTTTTGCTCGCAAGACAAGGAAGGCCCCTGCCACACGGGGGGGGGGGGGAAGTACGGTCGAAGTGTGGCTTTTTAAAGCCGCACCAAAAGAAACACACGGCGGCGGGATCACATAGATCCCCTGAGCCACCGCGCAGCTCCTCCCCGGCACGATCAGATGCCAGGGGGAAGCCACTTACGGGAGACCGAGGCTGCCGAACTGTGCATGTGTGAGCATGCACAGTTCGGCTGGGAGCCTGGAGTGCTCCAGAAGATGGGCGCGCCAGCAATCGCACGGCCGCGCTTGCTGCGGTGTACCCGGTAAGTCCTCCTCTTCTGTTGGGTTTTTTTTACAGCGCGTTATTGGCCTGAAGGAACGGATCGGGGACGGGTGCGAGCCGATTCCCAGATGTTGCGGTGTGCTCACGCCTGTTTGCTGCGCCCCCGATCCGTCCCTCTCCCGGGCCAAAACCTCCCGTGTGACCGGGGCCATAGTAAACATATTGCAGAATCAAGAAGATGCCATGACTGCATTCCAATCAGTATTGTAAGTAGGCTTTCAGAATTCAGCAAAAAGGTTGCCACTCTTTGTTCCAAAAGTTTTTCATTTCCATCACTCTTCTTTAGCCTTCACCACTTCAGTTAGTTTAGGCATTTCAGTGATACGCCAGAAGTAATTCAACAGCTCTTTTCTTCCTGGAGGTTTTGAGGACAGATGTTTTACCCAATACAGCTGCGAATAAATGTGAGACTAATGAATATTGTTTGATCCTTTACCCTTTATATGAAAAAATACTAGTATTGCAACCACAGATTTAGTAGGTAACATTTTTCGATCTCCTTGAAGGATCCCTCCCCACCCTCAGGATTCTGAAGCATCAAATCCCTTGAGCAAAGACAGTAATGGGATGGATGTGTTGTGTGTTAAGCACCATCAAATCACTTCCCACTTATGGCAACCCGGAATTGATGACCTCCAGGCCATCTGTCGTTTGCTCAGGTCTTGCAAACAGTGGACCCTCGTGGCTTCCTTGATGGAGTCCATCCATCTCACGTTGGGTCTTTCCCTGCTGCCGTCAACTTTTCCTAACGTTGTTGTCTTTTCCAGTGACTCTTGTCTTCTCATAATGTGACCAAAGTATATGAATGAATGTCAATGAATGTATACATTTTTTTTAAAAAAAATGCCCCTGTTCCATACCAGCCTCAGCCCTCTAAAACCTCTATAACCTTTGGTTCTGAGAGTTGGAACCAAAGTCCTTAAAAAAAATGTTCCGAACTTTGAAAAGATTACTGCGGTTCTGCAATTAGGCTCAGAAGTCAGATTTTCAATTATGGTATATATTCCCTTTTTTCTCTCCTCCAGGTCAACATCTGCATCCTCGTAGCAGTCACGAGAGTCATCTCACGAATAAGCTCAGACAACTATAAGGTGCACGGAGATGCCAATGCATTCAAGTAAGCACTTCTTAGCACTAGCTCAGAGATCCAAGAGGATCTGTAGATCTGACATTGTCAGTCCTGGGACATCGTACCTAATCTGTAATCCAAAAGCTTGACTATAGGGAGATGGGATAAACTTTTTTAAATTTCAGAAATAAGTTTCCAGACCTCAGTGTTTACAGAGCAGTTTTCTACTTGACATGTCACAGGACAATTCTGCACCTACATCCTTCCTTGAATTGTGCTGAGGATTCAGCCCACCTTGTTCCAATGAGCTGCCTGTCTGGGCAGCAGAAGAGGGTGTGGGGTGTGTGAATTTTGCCCAAGCACTTCCATTGGGCTGTTCTGCGTTCTCATTTCTGTCACTTGTTTGTCTCTATTCCTTTGGTGTTTTTTTTAATTCTACCTGTATTTTTCTTCCTCTAATGATCAGTTTGCTATTACATCACTGTATGCTCAGCATATCTCCCTGCACATTATTTATTTAGATTTTTATCCCACCCTGAGTATTTCTTGGTGAGTATTGTGTGTGTGTGTGTAGCTTCTGGTGACCCCCAGTGGGGCTAGTGCGTTTCAGAGAGGTGGCTTAATACTGCCTGCCTCTGCGACTCGGCCCTGGTATTCCTTGGAGGTCTCCCTTCCAAGTACTTGCCAGGGTTGACCTTGCTTAGCTTCCGAGATCTGACGATATTGGGCTTGCCTGGGCTATCCAGGCCAGGACATATCTTCCTGTACTTTAAATCTGCAGGGAGATATGCCAGACATACAGTGATGTAATATTGAATCCAGTAGCATCTTAAAGACTAACAAAATTTGTGGTAGGGTATGAGGTTCCATTAGTCACTGATCAGTTCTTCAGATACCTGAAGAAGTGAGCAGTGACTCACGAAAGCTCATACCCTGCCACAAATTCTGTTAATCTTTAAAGTGCTACTGCACTTTTTTCTACTGCTACAGACAGACTAACGCGGCCACCCATCTTGTAACATCGAACCGACCACTAGAGGCAGCAAAACATTTGTGAAAAAGACCCCCCCCCAACCAATAGGGATACACAAGCAACGAAAATTAAATTGCAGTAGTGCCCAGTGAGAAAGCCTGCTGAAAATGCTATCCAACTATCAAAATACTTCAGGATTCTGTTCCACCAGTCCCCCGATCCTAATACCTGTAAGCATAATTCAACCGTGCTTTGAGCTTTTGGTTTTCTTTCCTTCTGGGAGAAAAACAGTGTGAATGGTGACACAGTTTCAGAAGGGACTAGAGAGACCCAATTCTTGGGGCTCTAGCCATGGATGTCCACAGAAATTAATGCCGGGGGGAGGGGCAGGCAGGCAAAGTGTTTTAATGATCGCTATGGGTTATTGATCTGAGTGACTGTAGTCTTTACGCCATTGGCAACAGAGCCCACCCATCAGAAGCAATAATGCAGTGCAGAAGAGAAGCAATAAGAACAGCAGCGAACTCTCCCTGAAGGTGATTTACTGCATTGTATGAGACTGCCCATTTCACAAGTAACCAATAACAAAAAGTGCTTTTATTTTTCTATGTAGCAATAACAGAGTAGGGCACTAGAAAGGCAGAAAGCTTTCATTTGTCTGACAAGATTATAGGATTCTAAACTAAGTGGAAGCCATGCTCCTAATGTTGCATTTCATAGCTCTTACACAGAATCTGCTTTTGTTACGGGGCTTCCATAAGTAAGAGATACTGAAACTAAAATGTAGTCAGTTATCTTTCTGCAAATATATATGCCACCCAGCTTGTATTATCGTGGTATGTAGCGGGCGTATATATCTTATGAATCTTGAGGAAACAGTAGGATCGTTGGATCAGGATTCGGGACCAAGCTGCCTGCTGGTCCTCTCGGCTCTCAAGAAAAGCGCAGAGAATCCTGTTCCCAAACCCTACTATTCTGTCACCAAGATCAGTCCATCAGTGCTTCTTTCTGTGGAGTGTGTGTTTAAATGTAAATTAAAGAAATACCAAAATTGGGACTCCAGGGGGGCAAGCACCTCCCCCCCTTGAGGACACCCTTGGTTCTGGGCACCTGGGTTCCTGAGCAGTGTTCCCTCTAAGCTGAGTTAGTGTGAGCTAGTTCACAGTTTTCTAGCCTCCGGTTCACACATTTTTGCATTAGTTCATGAAGGATGGCTCCAAAGCAAACTAATTTATGCCGTAGCCAAATCGCCTACTCGCAACTTTAATGCTAGTAGCTCACAAAGTAGGATTTTTGCTCACAGCACTCCACAGCTTAGAGGGAGCATTGGTCCTGAGGATCCGGGCACTCATGTTCAGCCAGATTGTCAATGTACTCCTCCCAATTGTCCCCACTACTTTATGTGGATATGCTGAGTCGTCCTAAGGGCACACTGCCTTTAAATAGCCCCTTCACAGCAGCCACGGCATTCAGGGATGAGGACATGGAGTAAGCTAAAGCTGCTACACAGCCCGGTAACTGGTTATTAGCTAATTCATGCTAAGAGGAAGTGAGCTGATTTGTTTTCATGGGATGTTTGGTTGGGTCTGGGTGGTCTGAGTGAGGAACCTTCCTCTGGTGGCCCATGGTGAATCTCTGCGACCTCTGACTGACTAGCCCAAACCATCGTGCAGGAACGGACATTACATTCATAGAGTGGGCACCCAAGACAAACAATAAATAGATTATTCCACTTGGGAGAGGAGAGGATTATAACACCCTCCTGAAGAAATGTTGCCAGTCTCCCGCATTCCTAAAAAGGTTCGGTGTGTTTCAACGAAGGACGAACCTCTGAATTCCTTTCTAGAT
This sequence comes from Gekko japonicus, assembly GCF_001447785.1. NCBI lineage: Eukaryota > Metazoa > Chordata > Lepidosauria > Squamata > Gekkonidae > Gekko > Gekko japonicus. Next base: position 29,255 of record NW_015167151.1, on the reverse strand, counting down.
TAAATGCAGTGGAAACTTTATTATTAATCACACTTTTGTACAAAGTAGGGATGCCAGCCTCCGGGTAGGGCCTGGGGATCTCCAGGGATTACAGCTCATCTCCAGGCTACAGAGATCAGTTCCCCTGGAGAAAATGGATGCTTTGTTTGAACGTTGGACTCTGTGGCATTACAACCCAACTGAGGTCCATGTCCTCCCCAGACTCCACCCCCAAATCTCCAGGGATTTCCCAACGTGGAGCTGGCAACCCTACACCCCCCATCAGTAGCCAGGGGGACCTAGCAATCCTATAACAGAGTCACTCTGTTTATCCTGACAACAACCTTAAGAGGTCGGCTCAGTTGAAGGCCCAAGGTCAACTAGGACATTTCATAGCCAAGCAAGGAGTCAAACCCACATTTCCCTGGCTAGAGGCCAACAATCATCACGTGTGAGCATCAGAAGCTGCCCTGCGCCTTTGGTCCATCTAGCTCACCATCTGCTCTGATGTCCAGCAGAGAACTCTTACAACCTGAAAGCTGGAGAGGAACCAAGAACCGAATCCTGGGGCCTTTTGTATGTAATGTATATACTCTGCCCTGGAATTATGGACCTGCCACGCTAATTCTGAAGAACAAATAAAAGGACTATGGTGTGCAGATCAGAGGGTGTGTGAAGTTGTGCTATTCGTTTTGAAAGGCCTGTGCAAATGGGTTGTTAGTGCACCTTAGAAAAGATGGGAACACTGGTTCCAAAGCAGGACAGAGTATGTTGTTGTGCCCTATTTTTGTGCATCAGCACCCAGTAGTCAGAGCATGAACATCCTCAACTGTTCCCTGATAAAACAGGTACTATTGCACATGGCTTAAATCTTACTTTCCAAAGACGAATTTCTTGTAACTTAGAGTAGTTGTCTCTTTATTTTTTTTAAGCAAGCAAGCAACTTTTCTCATATTGACAGCAAGATCTGAGTTAATGAAACTTAACTCAGTTATTGTATGTCTCTTCAAGAATCGAAGGGGGGAAACCAGTGAATATGCCTCTGCAAAGATCTATATCCTAATTATTCTGTAATGAGTTTGAAATATTGGGAGCGAAAGCGATGGCTGATGTTCCATTTCGGAAAGATACAAGATGTGTCGTCCTGTGGGAGATGAATGGGTTTTTATTGACAAATTGGCATTTGCTGCTCGAGCTAAGAAGCTGAAGTCATCCATAAATTATTGTAAACTTTAGGCAGATCCTCTTATTTGGCTAGTGTTGATTACTGTTTGCATTATAGCATTAATTAGCATTTGCTGTGGGTTGCTTTTGAGACGTAGACCACCAGATCACTGCCAAAATGCTTCTCTCCATAAACAAGAGGATTCTTGTGTTAAAAAATGCCCTCTTCTACTTGGTGAGAAAGCAGGGCTTTCTCTGTTAAAGCCTCTCCCTCTCTGTGGAACTCCTGGCCAAAGGAAATCTAAAACACCAGGATCTCCACCGAAACCACCTCGATGTCTAAACCACCTAGGATTGCCAACCTCCAGGTGGAGCCTGAAGTTTTCCTGGAGAAAACAGCTGCTTTGGAGGGTTGACTCGATGGAGGTCCCTGCCCTGTATACTTCCAAAACCTCCAGGAATCCCCCAGCCCAGAGTTTGCAACCCTAAAATCCCCTGCTCTTTTCAGACCTTTAGGGAGATGGTTAAGGACTCTTGCTGAAGAAGAAGAGAAGAGGGGCTTACAATCTCCTTCCCTTCCTCTCCCCACAGCAGACACCCTGTGAGGTAGGTGGGGCTGAGAGAGCTCTGAGAGAACTGCTCTGAGAGAACTGTATCTGACCCAAGGTCAACCAGCAGCTGTATGTGGAGGAGTGGGGAATCAAACCTGATCAATCCATCTCATGAGTCGATCCATCTCAGGTTGGGTCATCCTCTTTTCCTGCTGCCTTTAAATTTTCCTAGCATTATAGTCTTTTCCACTGAGTCTTGTCTTCTCATGATGCGACCAAAGTACAACAGCCTCAGTTTTGTCATTGTGGCTTTTAGGGAGAGTTCAGGCTTGATATGATCTAGAACCAACTCATATGATTTAGAAGGATATTTGATCTAGAACCCACTTATTTGATCTAGAACCCACTTATGTGAATGTATACAGGTACAAACCTAGGTCTGTTGCAGAGTTCGGTTCCTGTGTTGCATGTTGGGTGATTTATTGTCGCTGGTGAAACGGTGTTTTAAGTTGGGTGGCTGGTCCGTAAGCAAAGAAAGGCCTGCCATCCACGGCCTGTGAAAGAGAAATATCTTTATCTAGAAGAGGCTGTAACTCTCTGATGATATGTTGCTAGGATTGCCAACTATGGATGGGGAAATTCCTGGAGATTTGGAGGTGGGACCTGGGAGGGGTGCCTTTTGAAGAGGGAGCCGACTTAAGTCGTACAGTCCACCCTTCAAAGCAGCCATTTTTTTTCCCAGTGGAGCTGATCTCCGTAATTAGGAGATCAGTCATACTTCTGGGATAGGCTTGCCATGTCCCCCCGGGGGGCGGGAAAACCCCCACCCCAGAGGCCCGTTCCCCGCCGCTAGCGGATCGGGCCCCAGGGGGAACTCCACCCCGACGTGCACGTCGCCCGGAAGTGACGCAGGCATGCTGGGGGCGGGGCCACGGTCATCCGAGGGAAAACTCTATGGTTTTCCCTTGGATTGTCGTGGCCCCGCCCCCAGCGTGCCTGGCGTGCCCGCGTCACTTCCGGGTGATGTGGATGCGGCGCGCGCGCGCTCCAGCCACCAGCTGGGAGTCCCCCGCTGCGGCTGAATTCACACTTGGCAACCCTATTCTGGGAGGTTTCTAGGCCCCACCTGGAATGTGTTCCACTAGTGAAAGTTGTGAGCTGTAGGTGCCAGCAAGTGGAGTTCTTCTATTACCCACTTTGGGTCTGTCTCATAGCAGTTGTGGGGCAATCTCCAAAATGTTTTCCTTCTGCTACAACAGATTGACACAGCTACCCCTCTTCAGTTAGACCAGCCTTCCATTTTCTGAAATAGGAGGGCTGGGTCGAGGCAAATTCTTCTTTGGCTTGGATGTTGAATCTCAGCTAGAGAAAATTCCAGGCTTGTATTCAAAGCCTGTACTCTACGAACAAGAAGGATGATTTTTGGTGGCCTCCCTCTTTTGCTGGATCTTAGTGAGATGATTTGCATGAGTGGCAGCCAGGTGACCTCCTCCTTTAACATCTGGTTATATCCAGAGCCACCAAGGTCCCTGGTTTCTACTGAACAATAGTCGCCAAGAATTATGAAGAACTCACTCACTCACTCACTCACTCACTCACTCACTCCCTCACTCACTCACTCCTTCCCTTGTATCAATACTGTGAAGCAGGGCTCCTTTTGTAGAAAAAGCCCAGCAGGAACCTATTAGCATAATAGGCCACACCCAACAGCAGAAACTCATTAGTATACTAGGCCACACCCCTGACAGCACAGCTCATTAGCACATTAGGCCACTCCCCCATGTTACCAGAAGTGCGTTACCAGCCCCACCTACCTTTTGCTTGTTATTCCGTTTACCTTGTTTGTTGTCAAAAACCAGGGCTTTTTTTGTAGCAGGAACTCCTTTGCATGTTAGGCCACACACCCCTAATGTAGCCAATCCTAATGAGTTTCTGATGTTGGGTGTGGCCTATTATGCTAATGAGTTCCTGCTAGGCGTGGCCAATTCAGGAGCCAGCCGGAACTCCGTTCCTGTGCGTTCCTGTCCAAAAATAGCCCTGCTGTGAAGGAATGTTTAAGAAATTGGAGGGTTTGGACCAGGAAGGGTTGGTTGGCATGTTGGTACTTCTTAAAAACAATGAACCTGATAGCCATCCTTCTGGATGGTGCAGTTCATTTGGCATTAGCGGTGGCAGCAACATGCAAGACTTGCCAGCTGTATTTCTAGAAAGAAGAAAGAAGCTGACTTGATTAAAACAGCATGAGAGAGTTTTGTGAGATGAGGCAGGAGAAAATCGACTCCTCGTAGCTCCCTGCTGAACATAAGCAATGTAGCAGAGGTGAGCCTGGGATTTTTCACAGAATCTCAGGGGGTCCGGGCTCAAAAGGAGCATTGAGGTTATCTAGTCCAATTTCTGAAAATGGCAGTGATTTAGCATCAATGGCCTTGCTCCTTTAGCATAAGAGGACAGCACAGAGAGAGAGAGAGAGAGAGAAACAAACAGCAGCAACACCATATCCATTTGAGAAGCAGGACACAGCCCAAAGGAGGTTAATGAATGTCACTCAACTAACACGTTAATTGGGCCTATCAGAGTTGTACCGGGGACTGAAGTAACCTACAGTTCTTGTACATTAAGTGTTTAGTAACGTGGCTCATGACTCTAGCTGGCGAGAATAAAAATCAGTGGGCGTACATGGATATGCTGGGGTGTGTTTCAAGACCCCGGGGAACAGGTTTGTTGGCTGCAGAAGTGAGTGTTTGCTGGAGGGAATTGCTTTTCTTGGCCGCCTCCAGTAACAAACAGATGTCCTTGTTTCCAGAGATTGTTACGAATTTTCCACACTGTACTGCCGAGTTGATCCCGGTGCGTTGATTCGATTAAGGGTACGGGACAGCGCAGGCCTGGCATTCCGGCTGTTTACCGAAACACACTTTTTCCTCATCTGTGACCATTTAGTAATCCATAAAAAACGATTTTCAGATTTATGAGGAAACAGATATCCTGCCGAGAGGGCACAGCAACAGCCCAAAAATAGATTCCTGCTTTTGTACTCCACCTTAATTGCGCTGCGCATTCCGTGACTGTCGGATGACGTTCCAAGCACAACATATTCTGTATGCAAGGATTGTTAACATTTTACAGCGCAAAGCTTGCTATCGCTTGGTTGCTCCAGCATGTCACAGATCCAGAGGGTGTGCAGTGCTGGAAAGGTACAGTGTGTCCAGGTCCGGCTCTTCCACTAGGCCAACTAGGGTGATGGCCTAGGGTGCAGATCACATGGCACCATACAATAGCCTGGGCCGCCACAAAAGAGCCGTGCGGGAGCCGTCGGAGCTTTTAAAGGGCCTCTCTCTTCTCCTTGCTTTTTTGCCTCCGGGCTCAACCAGCAAATCCCGCTCGCCTGGGCTCCTTTGTCACCTCTGGAGTGGCTCAGAGGGGCAGCGGTGAGAGAGAAGAGCCGCTTTGCTTTCAACCAGAGGGCGCTGGCGCCACGCAGCCCCGACAGGACGGGACGAGACGGGAGGAGGTACTTGCCAAAGGAAAGGTAGCTCAGTTGTCGCTCCCTGGGCACAGCGAATGCACAGGGGAGAGGGGGGAGGGGGAAGGCAACACCCACCCAAGCTGAGTGGGCCCTGGTGCTTCCCTCCCAGCTGGGATTTTTTGCGGGCCTGTGGGACGTGGGGGGGGGGCCAGGGCCTGCTCCTCCGGGAAAGGGCTGGAGAGAGTGGGACTATTCCCTCCTCCTCCTCCTCTCTTGTGATGCACTAGACTGGCCCTGGGTCCCAGAGAGACAGAAGCCAGGGCTCCCGCAGGCAACTGCTCTGTGGGGAGATGGCCACCGAGGCCTGTAGCTTAGGGAAGTTTACAAACAAACAAAATCCCGGAGCAGAGCTTGGCAGGTAATAACGATGAGAACGAAATGGAGCCTCCATGTTGGGTGAGGGGGGGGCACCATGAGGCAGCCACTCCTGGGGGGGGGCACAAGCTAGCCTCACCTAGTGCGCAAAAAAACCTCAGGCCGGCCCGGAGTGTGTCATCCAAACCCCTGTGCTATGGCAGTGTTCAAAAACGAGCATACACTTATTTATTTAGTTTATTTTTATCCCATTCCTCCTTCAAAGAACCAAGGGTAGCATATACCCTTCTTCCCTCCTTCATTTATCCTCCCAGCATCCCTACAAGCTAGGTTAAGCTGAGACAGAGCAGCTGGCCCAAGGCCACCCAGTGAGTTGCATGGCGGGGTGAAGATTTGAATTTGGGTCTCCCAGACTCTAGCCACAACGCTATGCTGGCATACGGTCTTTAGTTGGTCCAATAAAATACCCTCTTTGCTCGCTTAGGGATGGGTCAGTTTCCTGTGGAAGAACCAATATCCTTTTGCAGAGGGAACATCTTACACTCACATGCTCGCGCACACACTCACAGAGTAGAGTTTCCAAGGCAAGAGACATCCAGAGGTGGCCAGCCATTGCCTGACTCTGCATAACAACCCTGGACTTCCTTGGGGTGATTCCGCATTGGCTTTCCTCTCTGTTGTTTTACCAAAGGTGCAGCTCAAAACCACATTCAGATACCCCAGGGCAATGACTGAGAAGTCACCCCTGGACGGCCATAAATCTAGGCAGAAGGCACCATAAAACCCGACGATCAAAGAAAGTGAAAGCGGCATGCAGTGTAGAAGGTACCATAAAACCCGATGATCAAAGGAAGTGAAAGCGGCATGCAATGCAGAGGGGAATTTCTGTTCCGTCCTGGGTTTGGTAAAACAACGGAGGAGAAGCCAATGCAGAATCACCCTTGGTCTCCCATCCAAGTATTAAACAGGACCAACTCTGCTTAGCGTCTGAGATCTGTAAGTGGTCTGGTGTTCACCTGCAGGCTGGAGTTTGCACTAGAGGGTGTCCTGCATAGTCAACGAGACTCACCTCATTCTTCTTATACTCTGGACTGGGACATTCCTGGAGATCTGGAGGCTGGGGTTTGGGGGGGAGGGGGGGACCTCAGCAGGATATAATTTATTTAAATCTATTTATTTATTTAAAACATTGTTGTGCCGCTTTCCCGCCTAATCAGGGTCCCCATTGTGGTGAACCTAAAAAAAAAAAGTAAATCATTTTTTTTTTGGGGGGGGGAGTTAAAATATTTGCCATAGAGCCCACCGTCCAAAGCTGCCATTTTCTCCAGGGGAACTGATCTCTGTAGTCTGGAGAGGCGTTGTAATTCTCGGAGATCTCTGGGAGTTTGGCAACTCCGTTCCTCTGCCAGGGTATTGGACCACTACCGTGGTAAATGCGCATGTGGCAGGGGTTAGTCTCCACCGAGAGGGACCCCATAATGCCCCTCCACTGTACGAGACCTCTCTCCACATGCACCCGCAGAACCCATCCATCACGGTGACGAGCATTTGGCTAGTTGAGAATACTTCCCGAGAGTTTCCAGCAGAGCGCCAGGGCTTGGCCCACAATCAGCACGCTCAGCTTTCTCGCATCCCATTTGTCCCACAGGCAGAGTCTCATTAACCAGCCCTCGATAAACTGCCAAGCCCGAAACCTTATCGAGCACTTTCTCATCGTCTTCTTTGAAATGGTCTGATGGGCTGGAAAAATCGGTATCATTTATACAGTAAGCGCAGGTTCCGGGCGGGGGTGGGTGGGGCGGGGGAGACGGACTCAAAATACATGAGCTATCATATTCAGCGGCGGAGAAAGGCCATTACAATATAATTAGAAAATTCCTTGTGCATTCTTTAATGCTCCATTCTGATTTTTCATGTGACTCGTTTGTTCTGCGAGGCACTCTGTTTGCTCAATGGAACGATGATACACTCCCTTGGTGTCCCAAGGGAGAGAATAGCATCTCATTCCGTTGAATTGGGCAAGTGGTTAAAAGGGGTGACTCAAAGATGTCAAGGAACGTTTCTGGAAATCTGTACAAGGGTGGGCTGGAATGGGCCATGCACATCTGAAGAGCCGTTTTCGCAGAACTCAAAAGAAGGCAGTAGACTGCGGTTGCCAAATTCCAGACAGTACTACTTCAGACTGCCCATATAGAATCACATTTTTGACACTCTTGCTTATAAAGTAAAGGAAAAGGTTCCCTTGCTCGAAAGCCAGTCAAACCCGACTCTAGGGCTGCGGTGCTCACCTCCGTTTCAAAGCCAAAGAGCCAGCGCTGTCCAAAGACGTTTCCGTGGTCATGTGGCCGGCATGACTAAACACCAAGGAGCTGCGGTGGCTCAAGTGGTTAAGAGGCTGAACTGCAGGCTGTGGAAGGTCGGTAGTTCAGCAGTTCGAGACCCGGGTGCCGCATGACGGGGTGAGCTCCCGTCTCTAGTTCCCACTCCTGCCAACCTAGCAGTTCGAAAGCAAGAAATTGCAAGTAGATAAATAGGTACCACTTCGGTGGGAAGGTAACAGCGTTCCGTGCTTATAAAGAAATGCATATAAAGTAGCACATCACAGAGAGAGGCGAAGCACAGTCCTCTTCCTGACGTGCTATTTGCTTATGTGTCAGAATCTCTTATAGTGGTGTGCATGCGTAATGTGCTGAGTCACAGCTGACTTATGGTCACCCCAACAAGGGGCTTTCAAGGCAAGAGATGTTCAGAGGTGATACGCTGGTGCCATCCTCTCCGTAGCAACCCTGGACTTCCTTGATGGTCTCTCGTCTAAGTACTAACCAGGGCTGACCCTGCTTAGCTTCTGAGGTATGCCAAGATCGGGCTAGCCCGGGCCATCCAGGTCAGGGACCTTATCGAGGTCAGAGAGCCAGTTTGGTGTAGTGGTTAAGTGTGCAGACTCTAATCTGGGAGAACCGGGTTTGATTCCCCACTCCTCCACTTGCACCTGCTGGTGTGACCTTGGGTCAGTCACAAGCTCTGGCGCAGCTGTTCCTGAAAAAGAGCAGTTTCTGTCAAGAGCTCTCTCAGCCCCACCCACCTCACAGGGTGTTTGTTGTGGGGAGTGGGAGGGAAAGGAGTTTGTCAGCCGCTCTGAGACACCTTTGGGTAGTGAAGGGCGGGGTATAAATCCAATCTCTTCCTCTTCTTCTTCTATACTGGTGGTGGTGGGGGATTCAGAAATGTGAACCTAGGCTTGCTGTCTGAAGTAGTACGGTTAGGGTCGCCACCCTCCATCTGGGGCCTGGAGAGCTCCCGGAATTACAGCAGATCTCCAGAGTACAGAAATCCGTTCCCCTGCATAAAATGGCTGAATTGGAGAGTAGCCATTATATGGCATTACATCCTTACTGAGATCCCTTCCCTCTCCAAACCCCGCCCTCCCCAGATTCCACCCCCCAAGTCTCAAGGAATTTCCCAATCTGGTGGTGGGGCCTAAGCTGGGTATAATACCGTACAGTCCGTCCTCTAAAGCAGCTATATCCTCCAGGGGAAATGATGTATGTTTTCTAGAGGTCAGTTGTAATTCTGGAAGATCTCCAGGCTCCACCTGGAGGTTGGCAAGCCTAGTAAGAAGAGTCATGCTGCATCTGATCGACTGTCCATACAGTCCAGCAGTCTATACAACATCCCTACAACGACAAACCCAGTGACTCAGAGACCAACGGCATACGCAGATGCTGCCCTCTAAAACTGGCATTCAGTGATACACCGCCTCTGGACACGGCCATTCCATTTAGCCATCACTGAAGGACCCCTCCTCCATGAATTTATCTAAGCTTCTTTTCAAACTAATTCCACAGGGCATCTAAATCATGGGTGCTTGGACACTGGATGCTTTGGTTCACATTCTGCTTGCTGGTCATGACCAAGGAGCTGATTTTTCATCAAGCATTTTGACTGTTTATGATCAGCTGGGGCCTGTTTGGCAGCTGTTTTCCATGTAACCAAACAGTAGTACGGTCAGGGGCTGCCCTTGAAAATAGTCCAGAAACTTGGTGGTGGTGGAAAGTGCCGTCAAGTCACAGCTGACTTCTGGCGACCCCGTTGGGTTTTCAAGGCAAGAGACGTTCAGAGGTGGCTTGCCATTGCCCGCCTCCACGTCACGAGCCTGGTATTCCTTGGAAGTCTCTGACCCTGCTTAGCTTCTGAAATCGCCTGGGCTATCCAGGTCAGGGCTCCAGAAACTGGACCGCCTCCTCCCATTTTCTGTCCTTTCCATCAGTTAAGATCTGCCTTGCCAGCCTTTCTCTCTCTATGGGGAGGGAATGTCTTTTCCCCAAAACTACACTTTTTTAGATCTAACAATTGATTCCTCTTCTCTCTTTTCCTCTTTTAAAAGAAGGATTTCTCTTTGAAGAAAAATCAATGCAGCCATTTGTAACTTTAACCCTTGCAGTTGTTTTATGTTACACATCACAGCGTGGTGCTGTAGCAGGAGGGGAGGAAAGTTTGGGGAGACGCTGCCTGCCGGTGAGCATCTACAGGGTGAAATTCTGACATTTTATAGGCCTGCTCTTTCCAAAGTATATGGTAATTAGCTGATAACAGATGCCACACATGATACAGCCTGGAGAGGATAAGGCATGGTATTCTAGCCGCTGTCGTCTATAAACAAAGTAGATCTGACCCCCATTTTGTGGAAAGGAACATCTAGATATTGGGCAGAGCAATTTGGCAAGGTGGAACAGCTTTTGGTAATTATTTTCCTTGATAAATGACTACGGTCATGGCGAGAACCCCACTGGCTCAAGAGCAGGGATCCAAATGGAGTAGCGCAGTGACTTCCTGAGTGAGGCAAGGCAAGGCATTAAAGTGATCGCATTAAGCAATGATCGTTAGCAAAGCAGAATGCAAGTTGCCACTGATAATGTCTTAAACCTAATTAAATCTTTGGCTCATTGGACATGACAAAATATAAACACTGTTTGGGTCACAGTTTATTAGACTCGAGGGAAGAAGAGCTCCGAGCGTGCCAAACCCCCCTCCCCTAAAATAAAAATAGACAGCTACAAATGGGAACAACAGAAGCAAAGTGGTTAAAGAACGAATGGGGATGAACATCCATTAATGTTGTCATCATTACTGATCTACAGGTGAAAGGCCTGTGAAGTTTAACAGGCAGGGGAGTGGGGCGGGGCGGAGAGATTCGGGGCCAAAACGTGCAATGTGGGAGATTCTTGACCAGGTCTCCAGAGTAATTTTGAACACTAAAACAGCCATCCAATTGACTTGAACAGCAGCGCTAGGACAGAGAGTACTTAACCCTTCCCCCCAAGCCATTTTCTTGATTGTTACTACCCTCTTACAAAAAGCTTTTGCAGAATACAAGAACCTGTATTGAACCTGTATATTTTTGCTGTTTCGAAAATTGTCATGGAGGATAGGACTAACCCCACCCCCAGTCCTGCAGCTGTGTTCCAAATAGCTTCCTCCCCACAGTGGCTTTTAAATCCACATGGCAAGTTGGGAGGTCCAGTCGCGGTTCTGTTTTAGCCCAGAGTCCTTTCCTCAGTGACATCACCACTCTTTTTACCTCCCTTGAATGTGTCTCCGAGAGGTAGGAGGAAGGATACTGCAGAGGCAACATTCCCAGGTTCAGTCTTTGCTGTTCACGATCTAAGGATGCATTCTTCAACAAGAGAGGGGCTTTGGCTCAGTGGCAGAACATCTGCTTGGCATGCAGAAGGTCCCAGGTCCAATCCCTGGCATCTCCAGTTCAAAGGATCAGGTTATAGGTAATGTGAAGGGTCTCAAGATCCTGTAGAGCCACTGCCAGTCTGAGTAGACAATACTGACTCCGATGGACCGGTGGTCAGGCAGCTTCCTGTAGGCAGCTTCCTGTCTCCATGTGACAATCCCTGGAGAGCAGATTCCAGTCAGAACAGACAATACAATGATCAGTTTGCTAGGAATAGGGGGAAGAGACTCTCTGTCTCTGGTGAAGGATTTGGAAGTGGCTTCCCCTTCTTTCGAAGAATGGGGGCCCATCGGGCTGCTACCATCCACAGCAGTAAACCAGTTTTCGCTCTGATTTTCAATGAATTTTGTTTTACCCTAGAGATAGAAGGAACTCTGCACACATGGACACTAATAGCTAACATATGAGTCCCAGACACTAATAGCTAACATATGAGCCCTGGACACTAATAGCTAACATATGAGCACATATGTGCCCCGGAGGACACTGAGGTCTATGAATCAACATCTTCTAGTAGTCCCCGGCCCCAGGGACATCCGACTAGCCTCAACCAGGGCCAGGGTTTTTTTTGGCCCTGGCCTCCACCTGGTGGAATGAGCTCCCACAAAAGATCAAGGCCCTGCGGGATCTATTATAGTTCTGCAGGGCCTGCAAGACAGAGCTCTTCCACCAGGCCTTTGGTTGAGGCGGCAGACATCCCTTTCCTCTCCTGGCTGTCTCCCCCTCAGCAGCCTGGATCTTAACATCGGTACTGCTGGATTGACATCGGCGGCCTGAATCTTAATATCAGTACTGCTGATCAGAATTAGATTGTTGCATGGTATTTTATGGTTAGACTGTTTTAATTGTTACTTTAATTATTGTTTAAATGGTATTGTATTGAGACTGTTGTGAACCGCCATGAGCCCATCCGCGGGGAGGGTGGTATATAAATCAAACAAATAATAAATAAATAAATAAACAGTGCTTGCAAATGAGCATTGGAAGTGCGATGTCGGTCTTTTTCTATTTCTGCAAGGGTCCCCGGAAGTATTCCCTGGCCCTTCCCACCCCTGCTCAGCTGGCATTCGGCTAGAAGGCATTAAACACAAAGAAAGTTTCTTGCCATCTCTGGTGCCAACAGGGCACGGAGACCTACCAATTCCAGCATTCCCGACACCGAGACGCTGGGGGAATGTCGATTTCCCCAACTCCCCTGGCCTGTCGAGCAGTGGTGGGGAACATCTCTCTCCCCAGGTGCTAAGTCTCTTCCCATCAAGGGGTGAGATTAGAGTCACCAACTCTGGGTTGGGATATTCCTGGAGATTTTTTTTGGGGGGTGGAGCCTGGGGAGGCTGGGACTTGGGAAGGAGAGAGAGTTCAGTGGAGTATAATACCATGGAGGCCACCTTCCAAAGTGGGCACTTTCTCCAGGGGAAATGATCTCTGTCACCTGGCCAGCTGTAATCCTGGGAGATCTCTAGCTTCCACCAAGAGAACTAGCCACCTTAGGTGGGATTGATTAGAACTTGGATCGGGCCCTTTTTGGGTTGCGAGCCAGTAGAATCAGCTGCCCTCTCAGTGACTTTGTAGGGTGGGTGTGCAATGCTCCCTTTAAGCTGTGGAGTCTTGTGAGCAAAAATTGTACTCTGTGAGCTACTGGCATTAAACTTGTGAGTGAGCAATCAGTGGCTATTAGCCACAAGGTATAGATAGGGGCTCTGGGGCAAGTGATGCTCCGTCTTCTTGGTGCTTGGGGGGGGGGGAACAGTGGGAGGGCTTCTAATGTCCTGGCCCCACTGGTGGACCTCCTGGTGGCACCTGGTATTTTTGGCCACTGTGTGATAGAGTGTTGGGCTAGATGGGCCTTTGGCCCATGTTCTTATGTTCTTATGTTCAATTTGGGTACAGCATAAATTAGTTTGTTTTTTTTTCCTGGAGCCATCCTTCCTGAGCTAAGAGGCAAAAATGTGTGAGCAGGGGGCTAAAAAACAGTGATGTAGCTCACACTAACTCAGCTTAGAGGGAACACTGTGGGTGGGTGTTAAAGGAACCTCAAGTCGCTTCCGACTTATGGCGATGCTATGAATTGACCTCCAAAACATCCCGTCGTTAACAACCTTGCTCAGGTCTTGTGAACTTGAAGGCCGTGGCTTCCTTGATGGAGTCCATCCATCTCCTGGTGGGTCTTCCTCTTTTCCTGCTGCCTTCGACTTTTCCCTAGCCTTATTTTTTTCCAATGAGCCTGGTCTTCTCATGCTGTGGCCAAAGTACTGTAGCCTCAGTTGAGTCGTTTTAGCTTAGTATAATTCCATGGAGGCCACCTTCCAAAGTGGCCACTTTCTCTAGGGGAAATGATCTCTGTCACCTGGCCAGCTGTAATCCTGGGAGATCTCTAGCTTCCACCAAGAGAACTAGCCACCTTAGGTGGGATTGATTAGAACTTGGATCGGGCCCTTTTTGGGTTGCGAGCCAGTAGAATCAGCTGCCCTCTCAGTGACTTTGTAGGGTGGGTGTGCAATGCTCCCTTTAAGCTGTGGAGTCTTGTGAGCAAAAATTGTACTCTGTGAGCTACTGGCATTAAACTTGTGAGTGAGCAATCAGTGGCTATTAGCCACAAGGTATAGATAGGGGCTCTGGGGCAAGTGATGCTCCGTCTTCTTGGTGCTTGGGGGGGGGGGAACAGTGGGAGGGCTTGTAGTGTCCTGGCCCCACTGGTGGACCTCCTGGTGGCACCTGGTATTTTTGGCCACTGTGTGACAGAGTGTTGGGTTAGATGGGCCTTTGGCCTGATCCAACATTGGCGTCTCTTATGTTCTTATGTTCAATTTGGGTACAGCATAAATTAGTTTTTTTTTTTCCTGGAGCCATCCTTCCTGAGCTAAGAGGCAAAAATGTGTGAGCAGGGGGCTAAAAACAGTGATGTAGCTCACACTAACTCAGCTTAGAGGGAACACTGTGGGTGGGTGTTAAAGGAACCTCAAGTCGCTTCCGACTTATGGCGATGCTATGAATTGACCTCCAAAACGCCCCGTTGTTAACAGCCTTGCTCAGGTCTTGCGAACTTGAAGGCCGTGGCTTCCTTGATGGAGTCCATCCATCTCCTGGTGGGTCTTCCTCTTTTCCTGCTGCCTTCGACTTTCCCCTAGCCTTACTTTTTCCAATGAGCCTGGTCTTCTCATTGCTGTGGCCAAAGTACCATAACCTCAGTTGAGTCGTTTTAGCTTCTAAAAGAGAGTTCAGGCTCGATTTGATCCAGAACCCACTGATTCGTCATGTTGTCGGTCCACAGTATCCACAAAACTCTCCTCCAACACCACATTTCAAATGAAAGCCGTGTACACACAATACAAACGCACAAAAAAACCCATTTTTAAAATCGGAATTGGGCTGCTCTAAACTACCTGATAGCGTTTCCTGGATTTTCAGCCATTAAAGGCTGCTTGGGGGAGAGGAGATTATTAAAGCCATGGGACATGGGACAGCAGTAACCACCAGGGACTTCCCCCCCCCCACACAACAGCTTCTTTTTGCACAGTCTAAACCCCAAGAACTTGGTGTTGTAGTACTAGTATCCTAATGGGTTGACAAGCCCCCCCCCCCGTGCTGATTTCAAGGGGGCAAGGGACTCCATTAAGAAGCCTGTGATGTGTAGAGGCATTACTAGTAACAGCAGTGGAGTGCTAGTTAGGAAATTTGGGCCAGGAGAGTACCTTCTTGTTTTCTTGCTTCTGTGCCTCCTGCAGTGCCTGCTGTGGGAAGTTCCTTTAAGCCCCTGCCCTGGGAGCCGCTTCCTTGCTTGGGCCTGCTCAGATTTGTATGGTGGAGAGGAGAGGAAACATCAGCGAGGATCCCTCCCTTGACAGAGTACGATTTGTAAATGCAGCTTCCCTTTGGTGAAGCACACACGGAGTGCTCTCCATTTCATCTCTCTTCAGTACATCTTTCCCTCACAGGTGGGAGTAACAGAAGGGTACATTTACAGGATTCTTAATGTGTGGGTTTTGTTTTTTTGCTTTTCTGATTTACTCTGAAGCTCTAACAGCACGTTATGCAGACGTTTCATGACTCTTTCTTCCACATTTCTTTAAACCCAAAGCAGCTGGGAATAGGCTGTATTTGGGCGGGGAAAGTGTGGGTAGAGAGACCATTCTGTTCTAGTCCTTTTCCTGCTCAGAATCACCTGCCCCCCAAGTACTCTTTCATGCTCAAGGGTGGGGAGGGAGTGTGGGTCCCCGTTTCTGCCTTGTATCCCACTCCTAGTTTTGCCAATCTCCAGGTGGCACCTGGAGATCTTCCACTATTACAACTGATCTCCAGACAACCAAGATCAGTTCCCCTGGCGAAAATGGCTGCTTTGATGGACTCTATGGCAGAGATGTCGAATTCTTTTGTTACGAGGGCCAGATCTGACATAAATGTCACTTTCTTGGGCCAGGCCATAAAATGAATGCCAGGTACTGGAGATATAAACTATATAAAGGACAGCAGCTTAGGGTTGCCAAGTTGTTTTTACTCACCGGCGGGGGAGTGTTCCTTCGGTCCGGGAGCTGCTGCGGTATGCGCGTGCGAAGCGCATGCGCGCCGCCACAACGTCACAGGAAGTGACGCACGACGTAGAGCATGTTGGGGGCGTGGCCCCAATCGTCGGAGGGAAAACCATAGAGTTTTCCCTCTAACGATTGGGGCCACGCCCCCAACGTGCTCTACGTGGTTGCGCCACTTCCTGTGACGCACCCACGCTGCGCTTCGGGGGCGGGGTTCCCCCCGGGGCCCAATTCTGCAGTGGTGGAAATCGGGCCTCCAAAGCGGGGGTTTACCCGCCACCCGCCCCCACTTGGCAGCCCTACAGCAGCTGGTAAGCTCCGAGTTGGTGTATCCTCACTGCAAGGCCCCATGGACTGGGGTGTGTGTGTGCAGAGGAAAACCCACACGGTGGACTGAAAAGCAAACAGTGCAATGCTGGGCAGATGCTCTCAAGCCGCTTGACAGCTGAAGATGAGGTTGTTCTGCTCTGCTGAAGCCACAGTTGCAGTGGCTCCACCCACTCACCCCCCCAGCAGTCCTGTTCCCTCCCTTACACCAGTTGCCCTTGGGCTGCATAAGAGCCCCGGGTTCTGGCACCCAGGCCTTATGTTTGACACCCCTGCTTTATGGCATTATATCCTGATGAGGTCCCTCCCCTCCCCAAATCACTGGAGGCTTCTTTTTTTTTTAATGCAGCCTCATGTACTAACTGGAAGATCTTAGCAGAAGTGATGAAGGGTACCTCTAGGAATGGTCAGAAACAATATGGTAAAGGTTCCCTCTAATTCCTAGAGCTACCCTTAGTCATTTCCGATAAGAGCTTCCAGTAAGTACACAAGGCGGCATTTAATTCCCCCCCCCTACCTCTGCTGCTCCAAGTGGTGTTGGGCAGTGGGACCTTCAGGCGTGGAAGCCCCCGCCCCCACTGGTGACTTGGCAGCCCTGGTCTGACATGAGTTGGGACAGGGTTTCCCAACCTGACTCACAAACAGATATTTAACAGATATTTTACTTGAGCTGCAGTGGCTCAAGTGGTTAAGATGCTGAACTGCAGGCTGTGGAAGGGCAGTAGTTCAGCGGTTTAAGACCCGGGTGCCGCAAGACAGGGTGAGCTCCTGTCTCTAGTTCCAGCTCCTGCCAACCTAGCAGTTCGAAAGCAAGAAATTGCAAGTAGATAAATAGGTACCACTTCGGTGGGAAGGTAACAGCGTTCCGTGCGCCTTGGTGTTTAGTCATGCCGGCCACATGACCACAGAAACGTCTTCGGACAGCGCTGGCTCTTCGGCTTTGAAACGGAGATGAGCACCGCAACCCTAGAGTCGGACTCGACTGGCTTTAGAGCAAGGGAACCTTTACCTTTACCTTACTTTAAAAGCAAAAGGGGTGGGTGGGTGTATTTTGCCTAGAGAAGCAGGCCAGCAAAGCAGGGTCACTTGCAAAAATGGCTGCATAGGGGCCTTTGTTTGCCTCGCTGCCAAGGATCACATGTTGTTAATCATATGATCCCAAGACATGTGTTTGCAGTAGCAGGACAAACAGAACCTTCCCACGGCAGTTTTTGCGGGCCAAAATGGCGTGGGAGGGAAGGCTGAAGCGCTTTCTTCTATAGAAGCATAGAATCAAAGAGTTGGAAGGGACCTCCAGGGTCATCTAGTCCAGCCCCCTGCACAGTGCAGGAAATTCACAAATACCTCCCCCCACACACCCCCGGTGACCGCTGTTCCATGCCCAGAAGATGACAAAATGTACTGTGCTGCCGCACCAGCAAAACTGCCCCTCCATCAATTTTAAGGGGAGTCCCCTGTTGAATGTGTCAATATGACCCCTCTGGTCTCTGGTGTAATGCATCATGTATTTCATATAATGAGACCCTAAGAAAAAACATTTCAAATGGGCATAATAGCAACACGTTAGTTGTGGGGAATGGGGGGAGGCTAGGGCATACCATGCCTAAGAATTTGGGCATTCATCATTTTCTCCCTAAATGAAATGGTAATAATAATATACTTTTTTAAAAAAATCACCAAATATGTTTTTGAGTCACGGAAAAGCACTGCCCGCTGCAAGAAAAGATCTCTGCTCCTCCATAGGAATTCTCCATTATGATAATACGCCGGGTTACATTAAGCATGAAGCTTGACTGGCATGCCTTTCAGTTTGGGGGTCTTTAAATTTTCATGGCGCCTATTCATTAAACCAGAATGTAGATGAGTAATAAACGAGTCTGCCGATAGGACAGGAGCTCTTTCAAATACAGCTGCCGACCCAGCAAAGGTGCTGTTTCCCGTACAGGACGCCGCCACGGCTCCATCCGATATTCATGGCGTGTAAATAGGCGAAAGGGCAGTAATTTTCATGGGGAAGATTTGCCGCTTTCAAATTTTAATGTGGGTGAAGAATGTCATTTGTTAATATTGGGTGAGTTAGAAATGATCTCCCGGGCATCCCCAGGGTGTGCGTGATTGACACCCTTTTTATTGCAAGGGCAAGAATTTGGGGCGCAGCAAAACGTTACGAGCGGTTTCATCATTATCTGTCTTGACAATTATCTTTTACTGGAATGCCACTGATAGAACTGAGATTTTGTAAAAGAGGGTCGTTAGGCAGACAGATAAGCTACTTAAGTTGTCACATATTAGTGGTGGAAAGTGCTGTCGAGTCACATCTCAGTCGTGGTGACCTCGTAGGGCTTTCAGAGCAAGAGACGGTCAGAGGTGGTTTGCGGTTTCCTGCCTCTGCGTAACAACCCTGGACTTCCCCGGCGGTCTCCCATTCAAGTGCTAACCAGGGCTGACCCTCCTTAGCTTCTGAGATCTGACAAAATCGAGCTCCCCTGAGCCATCCCGGTCGGGATGTCTAATTAAGTCCTGCAAAGAGGAACCATGGGCAGCAGGGTCAACAATGCAGCTATTTCCCTGGCCGCCACCTCTCCTCCTTAGCCCTCCTTCCTCTTCTCCAAGCTGGCCAATTTGGCATAGTGATTAGGAGCGCAGACTCTAATCTGGGGCAACTGGGCTTGATTCCCCTCTCCTCCACATGCAGCTGCTGGTGTGACCTTGGGTCAGTTACAAGTTCTTTCGGAGCTGTTCTCTCATGAGCAGTTCTCTCAGAGCTCTCTCAGCTCCACCTACCTCACAGGGTGTCTGTTGTGGGGAGGGGAAGGGAAAGGAGATTGTAAGGTGCTCTGAGACTACTTCGGATGGCGAAGGGCGGGGTATAAATCCAATCTCTTCTTCTCTCTTCTCTTCTACTACGTGTCCTTCCCAGAAAGTCCTCATTGTAACAACACTCTCAAATGGGCTTTCAAATAGTTGATTCCAAATAATTTGGATCCTTGCATGGAGCTAAGGATAGAGCCGGTCACAGAGGTTCCCTTCAGGGCTCCTCTGGGAATCTGTCTCTTTCTCTCTTACAATAGCAGGTGAGTTTTAAAGTGCAGACTTGCGGCTGCCTTGCTATAGAGAGCCTCAACAAGATAATTTAAGGCTGAAAGGCTTATCTGAAGACTCCTGGTTTGAAACTGGGCTCATTAAAAAAAAAAAGAAAGAAGGACCAATCTGTTCACAGTCACAAAAATCAGCACAGTCGCTGCAGCGCCAATTTACTTTTGTTGCCTTGTGAAAAAGTGAGAAGGCAGATTCAGAAGACAATGGGTATTCTTCTCCAAAGCATTTCTGAAGCATGATGGCTCTTTCAAGCAGATGGCTGTCTTCACAAAAGGGCTATCTGTGGGCAGGCATTTGCAATATGAAAAGCTACACCCGAAATCAACCTAACAGCGGCAATAAGCGCAGCAACATCAAACATGAACCATGAAATGTCTGACCTGTATTCGCCAGGGTTTGGGAGCTATCAAGTGGCACAGAGCTGTGGGTTAGGCAAAATGGGGAACAGGCATGCTGTGGATCAAACGGTCTTATGCCACGGAGCAAACTTACAGACGATATTTAAACTCGCTTAGCTGGTTTTTTTCAGCTGTGAGAAGGAGCCATTTTCAGCAGAGGAG
>NW_015167151.1:4541-9434 GCF_001447785.1 Gekko japonicus | reverse complement strand
GTCACCTTCCTTCTCCCAATTTCTTTTCTTTGCCCACCGTCAGGTTCCGGAGTCCTGCCTGCAAGGATTCCCCATGGCTAAGGGCTGGTAACTCCCCACCCTGGGCAGGTAAATGGGAGGCCTGGGTATACAGAAGGCTCTTTTCGTTCCTCTCTTTGTGTGCATAAATTGTCAGTCTGGTCTTTTCCCATTTTGCCCATTTTTGTTGCTGCTGCTCCACGTTCTTTTGTTTCTTTTATCTCATTTCAATGCCACTTTAACGTTATCGACACACCAGAAAAAAGTATCAAAAATTGTCAGTTTAATTCGAGGCGAAGAATGGCGTTAACCAACCTCCAGGTGGTCTCTGGAGACCTCCTGGGATTAAAGCTGATCTCCATATGAAAGAGCTAAGTTCTCCTTGAGGAAATGGCTGCTTGGAAGGGTGGACTGTGTGGCATTATACCCTGCTGAGGCCTCTCCCATCCCCGAACCACCCCCAAATTCCCCGGGTATTTCCTAAGCAAGAGTGGGAAACCCTAAGGAAACATAAAATGGCAGAAAAAGAAAGACCCACATGTTCGATGAGCACAAAGCCAAAAAACAAAGCAGGCATTTTCGAGTAAAAAGAGTGTGACTGCAAACATTGGTAGCATCCCTCTTCTGAAGCCTGATGGAGTCCAGCCTGGGAATATCAAGGACCTTTAGCGTTGTATCCCTCCACTTTATGAGGCTAACTCGGAAGGCTTCTGTGCAAGTTTTGTGTGAAGGTAGGAGGGAGAGAGCTTCACTTGCTTGCTGGTAAACATCAGTGCTGGGCCCACACAGACTGTTCCAAACCCGGCGCTTAGACAGGCAGGGAAGAGAAAAGCTTTTAGCAAAGCGTTATTGTATTTCCGCCCCCTGGGCTCCTTACTGCCGGAGCTCCGCTCCTGTGCGCTCCTGCAGGAAATGACCCCTGCCTCTTCCGAAGCCTGATGGAGTCCAGTCTGGGAATATCAAGGACCTTTAGCGTTGTATCCCTCCTCTTTATGAGGCTAACTCGGAAGACTTCTGTGCAAGTTTTGTGTGAAGGTAGGAGGGAGAGAGCTTCACTTGCTTGCTGGTAAACATCAGTGCTGGGCCCACGCAGACTGTTCCAAACCCGGCGGTTAGACAGACAGGGAAGAGAAAAGCTTTTAGCAAAGCGTTATTGTGTTTGCCTTTCAAGCCAAGTCGTCTGCTCTGAGGTCTTCAGCGTTGTTAAATAATAAACCACTTAGTTAAAGGGAGTCTGTTGTTACTCCCCAAATTCATGGTGGTTGCCACTCAGTCATGGAACTCATCAGGCATCTGCACAGGAATGTAATTGGCTTGATTCGGGTGGGCAATTTCCTGACAGCCCGGGCTGCCCACAGACTCTTGCATCCTGGCTGGTGCGAGAAATAGTGCATGGGGTTAAGTGACATCACGCCAGGGGTCATTTCCTGCGGGAGCACACAGGAGCGGAGCTCCAGCAGTAAAGAGCCCAGGGGGCAGGCACATGCAACAAGCCCCACCCCCTGCTCCCAGCAGCCCTCAGCCAGTGCAAGAAGCAGCCAGGTAAGTTGCAGCGCCCCCCCCTCCCGGTCCAAAACACTCCAGTGGCACCTTTAAGACCAAGTTTTATTCAGGTACAAGCTCTCCCTCCTCTGCGAGGACAGATCTGCATGTCCCCCCCCTCGATAGCTAGCAATCCAAAGCAGTCCAGTGGCGCCTGAGCGGTGGGTGTTGCCTTCTGACACACTTCTGGTGATGTCAGGGTGTGTGGCATATGCAAATGAGTTATGCTAATGAGCTCCTGCACCTCTTTTTCTACGAAATGACCCCTGCATCACGCTATGTGATGACATCACACCCAGGTGAAAACCTGGACATGATTTTAGTACGTCACCAGAATCTGGTAGTTCTATGGTGTCACTGTAGTCTTTTCTATGATATTCTGTGCTAATACCATAAAGTTTCCAGAGCACTGGCTGACACCCTGATGTCTTGTCCATGGTTTTCACCTGGGTGTGATATCAATACATTACACAAGGTCACATCTGCCTGTTGTCTCACCCCAGAAGCTCCTGGGGGTAACAGGCGGCAGCCTGGCATCCCTAGATCTGCACTTTCTGGGGAAATGGTTAGATCAGGGGTGTCAAACATATGGCTCACAGGCCAGAACCGCCCCATTTAAAAAAATAGTATTGTTAATTGGGCTTTCCTGTGCCCTTTATAAAGTTCATATCTCCGGTACCTGTTTTTATATTGTATGGCACACATGACCCGGCCCAATAAAGTGACATTTATGTTAGATCCGGCCCTCCTAACAAATGAGTTTGACACCTCCGTGTCAGAGGCCTCATTCTTTGACTTGGTTTTCATTCTCCACAACCTGCAATGAGGAGTGGGGGGGGGGGAAATAAATAAATAAATCTGCTGCATTTATTTAGCTGCTGGTTTATGTATTTATTCTGAACAATTTATAACCCCACTTCACATCCATAACTTTTGAAGGGCTTTACGCTAAAAGCACAATACGAGACGGCAGTTACTATTTGCTCATAAAAGCCTACTAAGAAATAAAGAGAAGAAAAACACAATACCATCAACCTATCATAACACACTAAAGCATAACTTAAAATGCATCCACAAAGACCTTGAAAAGGAGTCACCTCTAGCTGAGTAAAAGCCTGACTGGTAATTTCCTGCCCTCATCTCATGGAAAGCCTAATGCAAGGAAAGGTCTAGGTTGCAAACAGGGCAGAATCCTCCCTTGATAAAATATAATTCCTACTCATAGCAAACTAACATGTCAACAGGAAGGCTAAGCTAAAATCTTTCTTTCCTGACATATTTGATATCAACAACGGGCTGCATAAACAAATGGTGTCACCCAGGCAGTGGCTAGCCACCTCAGTGAGAAGAGAACTTAGGGTCACACAGCTGTAATCACTCCATGATAGCGTTGCCCGGCAAGATTACCATAGAGTTTCTGGCAATTGCTAGAGCTACTCTAGTCACTTCTGGGTAGCTCTAGGAATCGGCAGCAACTATTATGGTCAAAACGTCATGTATGTAAATGAGGCCTTATTTTTCTTTTACATTTTTCTCACCGAGATGATTGTTCCCCACCTCTGGCCTTAATTTTTCGGTGGCTTTTTCAGTGGCGGCTCCTACCTGGTGGAACAAGCTCCCAGGGGAGATCCGGGCCCTGCGGGATCTTGTGCAGTTCCGCAGGGCCTGCAAGACGGAGCTCTTCTGCCAGGCTTTTGAGTAGGAGCCGCCGCCCCTACTATACTACCACTGCCCTGAGGTCCTGAGGAAACATCCTAATATGGAAGAAGCCTTCGGCCGTCTTCTTGGAACTTCGGACATACGACCCGCCATCCCTAGATCATGGAAGTCACTGAGCACTTTGTTCAACTAGGATTTTTAAGATGTATTATATGTTTTTAAATTATTATGTATATTATTGTTTTATTACGGCAAGGTTGTCTTGCCCCTGTAAGCCGCCCTGAGCCCACTGGGGAGGGTGGGGTATAAATACGAAAAATAAATAAATAAATAATTTCCACCCACCGTTCAGCTGGGTGGCAAGGGGTGCAATTGTCTGGAGGTCACCCACCATAAGCGGACAATTGAGACCCCTACCCATGAAATATGTGGCATTTGCATGCCCTGTCTCCTCTTGTGGCAGCTTTGTGTGCATGGCACCCCCATTGGTGAGCATTTGAGCGTTCATCCTTTCTTGTTCCCTACTAATCCTTTGTGGAAAGTGGGAATGGCTAGGTGTGGTGACTGAGCATTGTCCCGTCATGCAAACGACGGTGTGGCATCTTGAAAATGCCTGTCAGCAACAGGCAGGTCACCATGGAGAAGACTGTAGATGGGAAGAAACGGCTGTACAATAAGACCTCGATATCTGGAAGCTGGAGCCCAGGATCCTGCTGTGGTTCCGGACCCAACTGAGAAAGCTGCCCCTTCCTTGGCAGCCCTTTGAGTTGCATTTTAATTGTCATTTGCAGTGAAATCTAATTACCCGCTTGGCACTTGGGGAGCCAATTACGGCTGGATAAACAAATAATCAGTTAATTAATCTTTTCCCTGACTCAGAGGAAAGCTGACATCAAGGGCCGGGGTGGCCGCATCTGTGTATGAGGGCAATACTGGTGTCATTTCAGACCGAGTCTGCTCTTGGCTCACAGCTCAGGACGCTCATTCCTGCTCTTTCCCCCCCCAACGCCCCATTTCAGTTTCACTTTTCCCTCGGGCAGGACAGACCTGTATTTTTGCACCGTTCTGTTGACTTGCGCCTAAATTCCCCCCTAAAATATGTGCATTTTTGACATCATTTTTGCATCCGAAATCAGCATTATGTTTGCAAATTATGTTCATTGTGCCCATAAATGAGCAGCATATAAAAATGGTGCCATGTGCACACACAACGTATTTACAAAACCAACAGATAAAAGCAGAAAAGCAACAAGAATAGAAACAAGAAATGAATGACTTATCCCCGCTTATAGCCCCTGTGCCATACGGTTGGCCCCTAGTAGGTAGGTCCTTTGCTATAGTCTTGGTCTTTCAGGAACACTTCCAGGCATCATTTTTATGGAAGGGGTGGGATAGTTTTAGAGCTGATGAAAGAGGCTACCTACGACTTTGTTCATTATATCCTACCCTTCACCCGTCAAGCTCAACATGGATGTCTCCTAGGCAGGGGTCATTTTGTAGAAAAAGAGCTAGGGGAACTCATTAGCATAACTCATTAGCATATGCCACACCCCCTGACATCACCGGAAGTGTGTCATAAGGCCACCCACCCCACCCCCAACGGTCCCGGCCGCCGCCGCCAGCCTTGCAGGTCCACCGCCGGGCCCCTCATGGAAGCCCTGCAAAGGCGCTCCC
>NW_015167151.1:1481-4517 GCF_001447785.1 Gekko japonicus | reverse complement strand
CTCCCTCTTCTCCTGCCTCCTCCTGGCTGAATGAGGGCCGGAAGCGGGGCGGCCGGAAGCAGGGGGTGGGGCTTCGTCATGTGCCCCGCCCCCCTGCACCTCACCCGGGGGAACTGCGATCCCCCGCGATCCCCCCCGAAATGACCTCTGCTCCTAGGACTGCTAAGCTCCATGTGGGAACCAAAAATGAGAGATCACGGGAGGAAGTGGAACTCCAAAAACAACATCTGTGACAAAAATAACAAAGAGTCAATAAAGATAAGTTGCAAATACATTTACTGTAGTAATTCTTTGGAAAATTTTCTTCTGTTATTGTGTGGCCGATAACGGAAGAACATTTTCCAAAGAATTACTACAGTAAATGTATTTGCAACTTATCTTTATTGAGTCTTTGCTATTTTTGTCACGGATGTTGTTTTTGGAGTTCCAAACTCCAGGTGGGGCCTGGAGAGCTCTCAGAATTACAGCTGGGGTTGTCAGCCCCCCCAGTGGAGGCGGGTGGCAACTCTAATTACAGCTGATTTCCAGATGATGGACCAGTTCCTCTGGAGAAAATAGCTGCTTTGGAAGGTGGACTATATGGCATGATACCCCACTGAGGTTCGTCCCCAAACCCCTCCCTCCGTAGGCTCCTCCTCCAGATCTCCTGGAATTTCCCAACCCAACATTGCCAGCCACCCATAGAAGACTTCCCACTCGGTAGGTGCAAAGAAGGAACAAACGGCATGATCTCTGCAATAATCTGACCCCGTAATGACCCTGTTTGAATTGGGCAGCAGAGGTATGAAACCAAGAGATCCAGGGCTCAGCTAGCTGGTAACGTGTAGCTGTCCAAAAGGGTATGTTCAACTGGTGGATATGTCTGAGGCGAAGTTCTCAGCAAATCTTGTGAGGACTGGAGCTGGCATGACCTAAATACTCTCAGGATTAGTTTCCCTTGGTGTGCAGGGAGAGATGGAGCTGCACTCTGGTGATCTTACTGATGCCGAGCCAAAAGGGACGTGCCTCTCCTGCACCGATTTTCCTCCCCAGCAAAATGAGTCTTCCTATTGTTAAAAGAAATCCCATAAAATTGTATTGCATGTGAATAATAGAACACAGGTAGCTATATAAGAAAAACAGTATAGGTGAAGAGAGCTCACCATGACCTGGATGGCCCAGGTTGGCCTGATCTTTTCGGATCTTGGAGGCGAAGCAGGGTCAGTCCTGGTTCTATTTGGATGGGAGCCACCGGTGAAGTCCAGGGTTGTGACACAGAGGCAGGCGATGGCAAACCAGCTCTTGCCTTGAAAACCCTCTGGGGTCACCGTAAGTCACCTGAAATGGCACTTTCCACCCCCAAGGAGAGCACATGAGATTCCGTAGTGAAATGGTGCAAAATTGTTTTTCAGGAGCAGGTACTGGGGGAAGAGGGAACACTTTCTCGTGGCAGAAACCGTGGAATTGGGCTAAATTTCCCCCTAACAGAAGGAGACGTATAGTTTCTACCAGCCCCTCCCTTCCTACCGCAGACCCTCAGTTTGCTTGTCATGCTACACCCAAGCCCCCCCCCCTCCCCAGGAGCAGCATTTCAGGGAGATCAATGGGCTGCCGTGGCGGTGGGGGAGGACTGTTCGATTGATGTAAGTGCCTTCTGGCAGCGGAAAAGTAGATCCAACCCATGGGCCTTCTGTATGGTGTTCGTTTGCACTGAGAGGCACATTCCAGTGCACCAAAAGCACTGCAGCCCGGAGTATCCTCATGTGTACCTCTGCTCTACCACAGAAGTGGCAACTTCCATGGCAGAAACCGAAGTTTTAAAAAACGCCGCACCGCACTAATTATGATTACGTGATGCTATTCTGCAAATCGTATGCTGGAACATTTTCCCTGTGGCGTCTGTGGCTGAAACTGTAGGGTATGCTCCAGCCAAAAATTTAGCACCTTTCGGCTCTTAAGCTTTTATCAGTAGGCGAGAGTTAATTCATCCGTGAAGTGTGCCATTGATATCACTGGGACATAAAAATTGCTTAACTCTGGCTAGATTGTGCTCTGCGTTCGTTCAGCAAAAAGAGGCGTCCTTGTTTGTCAGTCGCACGCTGCAGAGCTGCAGATAGGGCACAGAGCGGCATCAATTTTACCTTTGAACGCCTGTGTTTCATTTCCAGAAATGAGACAGAGAGTGGGGAAGAGAGAGAAATAAAGGACGACATTAAAATCTGGAATGTAAGGAATATGCAGGGGGCATGAGAAATCACATCCCAAAGCCTGAAGAGCATTGATTTTAAAAAAAAGCATACTTTTTTTGCTTTTCTTAATTATCCCACATATTCTCATTTTATTTTTCGGAGGGCATTTGTGCGGTGGGGGGACGGGGACATGTATATCAGGATCTGTGTTACTAAGCTTGCTGTCAGGGCTCTCTGGTGATTTATGGCACCTGCCCGCTGAGCAATGCGAGGTGCTCGTTTGAATAAGTGTTTACTTTATGCAATGGCATAACTTTGATATTAGTCTTCTTATTCTCCATAAAGCTGACACGGAGTCTTTGGATTATAAATAGGGCCAAGGATGCTAGCATGGCATTTTCTAGCAACGTCCGTAACGAATCGCCTTTCATGGCCAAGCCTCACTGTTCTGCGAGGAGCACTGAATTGTTGCTCCGCTGCACGCACAGAGATACAGCTCATCTGCCATCACCTTCCTTCGACTTGGAAGGTTCACGGCTTGAGACAGAGAGAGGGAGAGAAGGTGTGGGATTGTCAAGACGAAGAACAAAATGCCAAGATGTAGTCTTACAGGCTGAAAAACCGAACAGCATAGAGCATGCTTTGCAAACCGAGGTTCGGGGGACCCAGAGGTTCCTTGAGAAACTTCAGTGAGAAGGTTGATAACAGCAAAGCTTCATTAAAGGACACTTTTCTCCCAATTATTGCATTGCCCTGGCAACTCAGGACTGCAGGCAAGTCACAGGTGCACACATGGGAGAAGAAAGTGAGGACCAGGGGTCGTTTCGTAGAAAAAGAGCTAGGGGAACTCATTAGCATAACTCATTAG
>NW_015167151.1:0-1027 GCF_001447785.1 Gekko japonicus | reverse complement strand
GCCCCGCTGCACCTCACCCGGAGGAACTGCGTTCCCCCTTTCCCCCCCGAAATGACCTCTGGTGAGGACTTACACTGAACATCCCTCTCAAAATATGTCCCAGAATTCACTGCAACGTGCCAGGATTCCTCAGAAGATGACCAGGATGCTCTGACCTGGATGATCGAGGCTAGCTCAATTAGTCTCAGAGGACAAGCAGGGTAGACGCTGGTTAGTATTCAGATAGGCGACCACCAGGGAAGTCCAGGGTTTCCCGTTTATACTCACTCTCTGACGTCACTTTGCACGTGCACATACACGCACACAAGATAGAAAGGTTGAAACTCACTGGGGTATAGGATCATGAACTGCTCAGGATTTTCTTGGCTTCCGACAACTTTGCCTTAGTCACTGAACCACCAAAGCAGTCTTCAAAATTCGCATTGAGCCTTTCGTAAGGAGGAAAGCAACCCCGGGCCGTTAAAAAACCGCCCACAACCTTCTGGAAATGTATCTTCCTTCAACAAAACAACAGGGAATGCATCTCGGACAGACCCCGTTCTTTAGGTTCCCAAGAATAAACAAGAGTTCCCAGAACTGTTTCCTGAGAATCACAAAGTACCCTTCATTGGGTGGAAACGAGCGTTTTGTTGCTTTTGCTGCCCCGGTCCCAGCACAGCAACAATCAAAGAAGGACCAAAAATGAAATGGAATCTGGGAGATCCAGGTTTGAATCTGCACTGTGCCATGAAAGCTAGCTGGGTGACCTTGGGCCAGTCACACGCTCTTAGCCTAACCTACTTTACAGGGTTGTTGTGAGGATAAAATGGAGGAGGAGAGAATGACATAAGCTGCTTTGGGTCCTCATAGGGGAGAAAGGCAGGGTATAAAGGAAGTAAATTTAGTGGCTCGGGAGCATTCCACAGGGCTTGCTCTTTTCTGTATCCCGAGGCCAACCCAGGAAAACGGTGCCCGTTAAAGTTGCCAGGTACCCCCCTTGCCACTGGCAGGGGATGGAAGGCAGGGTTGCCAGATTCAGGTTGGGAAA
>NW_015167150.1:159928-180396 GCF_001447785.1 Gekko japonicus | reverse complement strand
TCCATAAAAAGTAAAAGATAGTAAAAAGAATGAAATATCTGGGAATTTATATAACTATCAGATCCAATTCTTTAATAGATAATTATTACAAACTATTAGAAGATATTAAGAAAGACTTTTTAAGATGGAAGAACTTACGTTATCTTTTATGGGCAAAATTGCAACGATAAAAATGAACATACTTCCTAGGTTCTTATTTTTAGCCCAAAGCATCCCAATATTAAAGAACTTGAAATTATTTACAGAACTAGATAGAATTACTAGAAAGTTTATTTGGCATCCTAAAAGATCAAGAATCAAATGGAAAGTTATCCAAGACAGAAAGGAAAAAGGAGGGATGAGCATACCGAACTGGATATTATACTATCAGGCTTGCACATTGACCTGGATAAAAGACTGGATTTTGTTGGAAGATGCGAGAACATTGGCGTTAGAGGGTCATGATCTTTATATGGGCTGGCATTCATATATATAGTATGAAAAAGAGAAAATACACTCAATTTTTAATCAGCATATACTAAGGGGAGCCTTAAACAAAATCTGGAATGAAATAAAAGAGAGATTCTATAGGAAAACACCAAGATGGGTGTCACCGCTGGAAGCTTTTGTAAAACCCTCGCTTTTGACAACAAGTAAAAAAGCGAACTATAACATATTGTTAGAAAGAAACGACAATTTGAAAACAGAAGAAAAGTTGATGCGAGAATATCAAATTAATTTATCCTGGTGGGAAAATAACTTACTACGAGATAGATATGGTAAAGATAAACTAAAAGGATTTGAAGATAGAAATGCCCAACTTGATAAGATATGGTTATCATCCAGTGACAAATTAATTCAGAAACTTTATAGATTTTTACTAGAAGACTATGAGCTGGATGAAAATATTAAATCTGCTATGATTTCCTGGATGCGGGATATGGGAAAAGAGATCGAAATAGAGCAATGGAATACAATATGGAAAACTGCAATATTTATGAGAGCCAAAGCCTATAAGGAAAATATCTATAAATGTTTCACAGGTGGTACTGGTCCCCAGATAAAATTGCAAAGTGTTATCCGCAAACATCCAACAATTTTTGGAAATGTAAGTCGAACGTGGGGACCTTTTACCACATGTGGTGGAAATGCAGTAAAATACAAATATATTGGAAAATGGTACATAAAGTTACTTTAGAAATTTTGAACTTAGATGTTGGAGGGTGGGGTTTGCAGAGGGGTGGGACCTCAGACAGGTAGAATGCCATAGACTCCACCCTCCAAACCAGCCATTTTGTCCTGGGTAACAATTGCTGCCAATCTCCAGGTGAGGGCTACAGATTACTCACAATTACAACTGCTCTTCAGGTAGCAGAGATCAGTTCCTCTGGAGAAAACAGTGGACTCTGTCATTATACCCTGCTGAGGTCACCACAGCAAATTGACACTGTTTGCCCAAAGCCAGAGCACTGCCCCAGAGCCTCTTTCTAGATCTCGTTGTATTGCTTTCACAACGGGCTTTACTGCTAGTTTGATATAAGACAAGTAACTTGATTTAAAGACTCTAAATATATATGTAATCTAAGGTAATGAAATGTTTGTAATTTGATTGAAAATACGAAAAATAAACGTGGGGGGAAAAAGTGTGTACTTGGAAGTGCCTTTGTAGTTTATTCTAAAGGGAAATCCAAAGCCCACCCCCTGCTGTTATACAGAAATGTAATAGTTTGGCAGCATGACTGCATTAGGCCGCAGAAGAATAAGAAGAGTTAAATTTCCAATGCCTTTTTAAATTCATTGTGAGTTCACTTTTTTTGGGGGGGGGGCTTGTATTTGTTAACTTTATTGAACAGGTATTTGATAAAGAATTAAAGACAGTCTTGCTGTGTATTCCGCATATTGTCATTGGGTCAGATCCAAATGTTAGCCTGACCTAGTCAGATTTTGGAAGCTAAGCAAGATTGGCCCTGGTTCGTACTTGGATGGGAGCCCACCAAGGGTCATGACACAGAGGCAGACAATGGCAAACTACCTCTGTTAGCCTTGAAAACTCGACAGGATCACTATAAATCGGCTGCAACTTGCCGGCACCTCCCACGACCACGACCAAAGGTGTCATTCAGAACAGTGCTGTCTTTTGGGGAAGGAAGGGTGGGTGGGTTTTGCCGCTTTCCCCAGTCCCCTGGCAGATCCCTGCTTCGTTCCTTACATCATCCGTTGACCCTTTATAAATGAGATTGGATTCTTTACTGCTCAGCTACATTTCTCTGAAACATAATGGTCTTTTTGAGAGAGCTGTTCAATATAATAAAAAAAAAGTTTAATAAAATACAGCACATTAAAAAAAAAAACCTGTACAAAACCTTTACAGTTCTGATAGCTGGTTCTTTAAAAAACAATCCTATAAATTTCATTTCCGTTAGTCCAGATAGCCATGGATTTTAAAGCATCTAAAGGTTCATCCCTGAGGTTTTTGCCAAGGGTCCTTTCTTCCTTGGTAGCGTGTCTGTTTTATAGCACCTCCCCTTTGTGTGTTGATGTCTGAAATGCTGCATCCTCATCGCTATAGATTTCATCGTAGCTGATAATACTTAGTTTCCGTTTCTCCTCAAACAGTTTTAGGGAAGGAAAAAAAACCCTAAGTACAAAGTCAACAGTGGTAATCCTTGGCATTTATGTAGCCATTTAGAGCGATCAAAGAACTTTGTCCACAGTAATCCTTACAGTGATCCTGTATGGTAGGTTAATATGAGCTCCCTATTTGATGTTTATCTGAGACTTAAAGAGGGCTTGGAATACCTGAGGCCACCCAGTTTTTCTGGATGACTCTGGATAGGCCTGATTCAAATTTAGCTTGAGTCCAGTGACACTTTTAAGACCAACAAAGTTTAATTCCGGGCATAAGCTTTCGTGTGCACGCACATCTGAAGAATACATATCAGATACATATCTAAAGAAGTATGCGTGCACATGAAAGCTTGTGCCCAGAATTCAACTTTGTTGGTCTTAAAGGTGCCACTGGATCCAAACTTTGTTCTCTTGTTTCAGACCAACACGGCTACTCACCTGAATCAGATATAGCTGTGAGCCTAGGGAGCCCTACAGTTAGCTTTCCTATACCAAATGGCCAGAGGTACACCTCAACAATGTTTTTGGTTTGTTTGGGGTATCGTACGCAAGTAGAAATATGACTGGAGAATTTCGCCGCCATTTTACCCTGTAATTAAAATGTAATTATTTACACTTTAACATTAACAAAGAAAGGGAGAGCAATTACTTGAGCTTGAGCCTATTAATTATTTCCTCCCAAAAGTAAGCAGGGTCCAGGGATGGAGCATCTTCAAACAAGACGCTTCAGATCAGATCGGTTAATAGTTTTTCAAATTTATAGGTTTTCAGAATAGTCTTCCAGCCATAGCTAACTGTCCCTCGCACCCAATAAGGGCTTACATTCTGGGAGTGTGCCGCATGACCGAGTGAGCTCCTGTCTCTAGTTCCAGCTCCTGCCAACCTAGCAGTTCGAAAGCAAGAAATAGGTACCGCTTCAGTGGGAAGGTAACAGTGTTCCGTGCGCCTTGGTGTTTAGTCATGCAGGCCACATGACCACGGAAATGTCTTCGGACAGCGCTGGCTCTTCGGCTTTGAAACGGAGATGAGCACCGCAACCCTAGAGGCGGAC
Source organism: Gekko japonicus (assembly GCF_001447785.1). Taxonomy (NCBI): domain Eukaryota; kingdom Metazoa; phylum Chordata; class Lepidosauria; order Squamata; family Gekkonidae; genus Gekko; species Gekko japonicus. The sequence goes on along the minus strand of NW_015167150.1, from coordinate 176,738 downwards.
TCGACGGGCTTTCGAGCAAGGGAACCTTTACCTTTACTTTTTACCCCTCACCATAAAATCAACACTCAGGCCAAACTGCTGGATCTAGAAACACCAGATTCGGGGAGAGTGCTTCTACCATGGCGTAAATGCTCACTAAGAAGGGATTTTTAGACATTCGACCCTTAAGGGGGTCCAAAGGGGTAAAATGTGCTCCCCCATTGATTCCTATGTGGCTGCCAGGCTACTACCTCCTTGCACCTCCCACTCTCTGAGTGGTCAGCTACAGAGCTCAGTGTTCTGAGGTTAAAAAAAAGCAGTTACAGGGGACTACAGAGAGCTAATGACAGTTGAGGAAATCAGGGGTGGCCAAGAACCACCTGTGAGGTGAAGCAAAGCTGCTGGCCCAGCCTCTCTGATGGCTTCCAACACACTCCCCCCACCTCCTACACGGTTGTCTGTCAGGTGCACTAGCGGTTTCAGGGTGCTTAAAGCCATGAGGGAGCCTGCCCCAGCAGTCTACAGAGAGGTCCTTCAGTAGAGAGAGAAAAAAGTACATATGTCTCACTTCATTTTTTACGCTACAATCTTCTCCATTAGAATTCCTACAACAAATGTTACATTTCAAACTTTACATCATCAGTATTATAACTGGATTTACGGAAGTTAAATACCATAGCGAAGTACGAGTATCAAGCTAGTTATCTTATAATTCCAAAGGCCGAACTAAGTTGTCTGTACTCATGCATTTCTCTAAAATACATAAAAGCTGTGTTCGTTGTTTGTGCATTTTCGGTGCTTTTCATCATGAACTGAGATTACAGTGGCAACGTTTCCGCTTGGCACAACCAATGATAGTAACATTCACTAGGGCATTAGTTTCTCTGCTTTTAGTTTTAGTTTCAGCACACCCTAATCACTTCCTGTCTGAGCTCTGTGCCCAAAGGGTATTCCTCATGAAATCTGTTTTACTGTACCTCATTTAAGCTGAATTGCTGAACACAGGACAGTTATTCCCTGTTGTTCCAAAAATCAAAGTTGATAGCAGCTTGTAACTAGAGGCCAGTCGGTGGTGTAGAATCAGGGAGGCTCGGAATTTGAATCTGTGCTCTGCCATGGAAGCTTGCTGGGTAGCCTTGGACCAATCACATACTCTCAGCCTAAACTTTCTCACAGGGTAGTCATGAGGATAAATGGAGAAGAGGAGAATGCTATTGTAACTTGCATTACATTCCCATTGGGGGGGGGGAACCCAGGGGACAACCAGGAGTCATTTCATGCAATTGCGCACAGGAGCGGAGCTCCGGCAGTAAAGAGCCCAGGGGGTGGGCACATGCAACAAACCCCACCCTCTGCTCCCAGCAGCCCTCAGTCAGAGCAAGAAGCAGCCAGGTAAGTTGCAGAGCCCTCCCCCTCAGCCCCCCGGTCCAAAACAGTCCAGTGGCACCTTTAAGACCAAGGTTTATTCAGGTACAAGCTCTCCCTCCTCTGTGAGGACAGATCAGCACGTCCCCCCCCCCAAAAGCTAGCAATTCAAAAGAGTCCAGTAGAGCCTGAGCGGTGGGTGTTGCCTTCTGACACACTTCCAGTGATGTCAAGGGGTGTGGCATATGCAAATAAGTTATGCTAATGAGCTCCTGCACCTCTTTTTCTACGAAATGACCCCTGAGGACAACTATCTAAATAAACAAGTTTGTGAGTCTAGAAAGTGGATGAAAATGGATATGGAAATCTGACAGGGTAGCATAAGAGAATGAACACGACACACTCAGAACAGGCACCAATGAGAGCAGAAAAGCAATATCCTCATTTTCCTTCAAAGCAACACTAAATGTACTCAATAGAGTTCCATACTCCTCGTCATCAGAACCTTTATTAAACATTTGCACAGACACTAAATGACACAAATATGCACCTCAGAAAGCACACTAATAAATGATAATCTACTTAAGATAAAATGATGCATGACCGTTTGACAACCAGCCAAAGAGATGGGGCATACCGGTCCTGGGGATTTCAATTACCCGATATCCGTTGGAAGTCCAACTCTGCTAAAAATGAAAGGTTTAATAAATTCCTGACTTGTCTTGTTGACAGTTTCATTTCCTAGGAGATGGAGAAGGAAACAAGAGGGTCTGCTATCTTGGCCTTGATTCTCACCAACAGAGAAGCACTAGTTGATGAGGGGAAAATAGTGGGTACCCTGGGTAGTAGTGTCCATGTAATTCTGCAATTTAAGATCCCGGGGAAGGGGAAAGCTGTACGTAGTCAGACATGTAGGCTGGACTTTAGACAAACTGATTTAAACAAACTGGATCGAATCCAATGGTCAGAAATACTTAAGGAGAAGAGAGTTCAAGGGGGGTGGGAGTTTCTTAAAAGTGAGCTATTGAAGGCACAACCACAAATGATTCCAATCAGAAGGAAATACAAGAGGAACCCAAGGAAGCCAGGGTGGCTCCGTAAACAGCTCTCTAAAGATCTGAGAATTTTTTTTTTTTTTAAGAGACTCATTTAGGAAGTGGAAGCAGGACCATATAATCACGTGGTTGGGTTTAGATGATCCTTGAGTTCCCTTCCAGCCCTGTGTTTCTAACACACAGATTCTCATAGTGGCTTGGAGATACCTATCAGCTTGATGGGTAATATGGGGTAATATAAGGTATAAGACTAGCCACTGTGAAAAGTTAAGTAATTAATCCCACCCTTGGGTCTCGTTTCAGTTACACGACTCTTCCGTGGATGTATCTTACGTCACGCTTTTTCACCAGCTCAGATATCGCGTTCATTTCCTACGTGTCCTTAAATTTTGTATGTGGCCTCTGTACGATGCTGGTGACCCTCTTGCCCCGGTTGTTAGCGGTGATTTCTAAAGGAAAGGTGAGTATTGATTGCCTTGTCCACCTTCCTTTGATCGACTTGCCTCCGCAGGGTTTTACTTGCATGCATCATTCCTTCTCAAATATGGGTGAATTGTCTCTGCTTCCCCCATCGCCCCGCTCCTGTGTCAGACGAATGTCTCGTTCGTAACTGTACTGTTCTAAAAAACCCTAGAGGGGATCTTTGTTTTGTTTATTTCCTCCCAACAAAATTTGCTAGTGATTTTAGTACATCTGAAAACAGCTTTAATTGAAACCTTGACATTTTCTAGCCCATTAATGTTTTTATTGCCACATAATGGGAGTTCTCGCAGTCCACTGAATGTATAATACACATTACAGAATTTGTTGGTGTACACGATAGGCTCATTAGTGGAAGGCATGTAAGCCCTAATAATGAGCCCTAATAATGTGTGAGATCTGTTTTCCTCGCAACGTATATCTTAATGGAGATTATTCTTGGTATAGATCTGCTTACAAGTTATGCCTAAACAGAGTCGTCTGGCATAAAGATTTCCCAGGGCTCTCTCTTTGACCATGGACATCAGGTGACCGTTTAAGTTGATGATACACAAGAAAGCTTTCTGGATACGAAATGTGGGAAATTGCATGTGTACATAAGTGCCGCCAAGTCCAAGCTGACTTATGAGAGCCAGTCTGGTGTAATGGTTAAGAGCACGGACTCTAATCTGGGAGAACCAGGTTTGATTCCCCACTCCTCCATGTGCAGCTGCTGGTGTGACCCTGGGTCAGTCACAAGTTCTTTCAGAGCTGTTCTCTCAAGGGCAGTTGTCAAGAGAGTTCTCCCTTCTCCACCTTCCTCACAGGGTGTCCGTTGTGAGGAGGGGAAGGAGATTGTAAACCGCTCTGAGACTCCTTCGGGGAGTGAAGGGCAGGGTATAAATCCAATCTCCTCGTTCTCCTCCTCCGTCTTCTGGTGACCTCATAGGTTTTTCAAGAAAAGTGAGAGGCAGAGGTGGCTGGCAATTGCCTTTCTCTGCAAAGTCTTCCTTGGTGGTCTCCCATTCACATTCCGACCCTGCTGAGCTTCTGAAATCTGATGAGATCAGGCTATACCATACTGTTGCTTCCCTAAGGTCATCCAGCAGCTGCAGGTGGAGGAGTGGGGAATCAAACCCAATTGTCCCAGATTAGAGTCCGCTACTCTGAACCACTACACCAAAGTGGCTCTATGGGAAACCCTATGGGACTGCCATAAGTCTGTTATGACTCGATAAAAACAAAAGTGACACCTCCGTTTACCATGGACACGTATTCGTGTTTAGGTTTTTTCATTTTTATTTAAAGTTGTTTACAAGCCGTTGTTATAGTACAGTACCAAAAAAACCCTATCAAAACAACCTCCTGATTTCCCCGCAGAACTGTAAAAGGAGACTAAAAAGGGGGAGGGGGAGACATGTGAAGATAAAACACGTCTTAGAACAAGTAACAAAAGGAATGATACGCTATTGCGTTTCATTTGGGATTTTTGTCAAGTAGCCTTGAGAAGGACCGGGTTTTAGCACCTAGAGCCACATTAATTTTTCATGAAAAGTAAAATCAATGAAGCCGAAGCGTTTTCTCTTCCACGGCATTATAGCTGTACTTCTTAGGAACCTTAGAAGAAGGTGTATGTTGTGCCATTTGTTCAACATGTACCATTGATTCCATTTTTTATTTTTTCCACTGTTCCTAGGGTTGCCAGCCTCCAAATGGTGTTAGCACCAATAGTGGGACACAGGGGTCATTTCGTAGAAAAAGAGCTAGGGGAACTCATTAGCATACTCATTAGCATATGCCACACCCCCTGACATCAGGGGCCCGGCGGTGGACCTGCAAGGCCAGCGGGAGTGCGAGGAAGCCCCGCCAAGGCCCTCCCTGGCCCCAGGCAGGCAGAGGTGGGGAGAGGCGGGGAGGAAGCAACTTACCCTCCCTCTTCTCCTGCCTCCTCCTGGCTGAATGCGGGCTGGAAGTGGGGCGGCCAGAAGCAGGGGGCAGGGCTTCGTCATGTGCCCCGCCCCCTGCACCTCACCCGGGGGAACTGTGTTCCCCCGCGATCCCCCCCGAAATGACCTCTGGTGGGACACATGGATGAAGTGAATGCAAAAAGAAAGGGAAAAAATCCTCCACAGAAATAAACAAACCTCCAAAAGTACTCAAAGCACTAAATAGAATACTCACGAACTATCTACAAAATCAGCAATACCAATTCAGGGCTCTTTTTGTAGCAGGAACTCCTTTGCATATTAGGCAACACACCCCTAATCAATGTTCCCTCTAAGCTGTGGAGTCTTGTGAGCAAAAATTCTACTTTGTGAGCCATTGGCATGAAAGTTGTGAGTGAGCAATTTGGCTACTGCATACATTAGTTTGCTCCAGAGCCATTCTTCCTGAGCTAAGACTAAAATGTGTGAGCCGGAGGCTAACTCAGCTTAGAGGGAACACTGCCTCTAATGTAGGCAACACACCCTGTAAGAAGAGTTCTATAAGCTCTTAGAGGATTGGCTACATGAGGGGTGTGTCGCCTAATATGCAAAGGAGTTCCTGCTACAAAAAGAGCCCTGCCAATCATACAAAAAGTTTGCAACAGAAATCTCGAAACTAATATGAATAAACTGTGCATTTTTAGGGAAAGATGAAAGTTCATGAATTACAGAACAAGGGATTCAATTGCAAATTCAAAAGTCCACTTCATACACCAGTTGTACTTCAGTGAGTAGAAATCTCTGTAGTTGAAGACAAAGTTCTGTTCAAAAAGCGGCTCAACAAGGTTAGTTCCAGCTGACGGGGCGAACTGATGTTGTAGCACCTTGTTTCACCAAGCTTTATCCAAGATGGAACTGTAAGAACTTAACAAGATCCAGAATTACTGCATAGTACAACATTTCATGGCCACGGTGGCTCAGAGGTTAAGATGCTGGGCTCCAGACCGGAAGGTCTGTAGTTTGGCAGTTCGAGACCCGAGTGCCGCATGACAGAGTGAGCTCCCGTCTTTGGTCCCAGCTCCTGCCAACCTAGCAGTTTGAAAGCAAGAAATTGCAAGTAGATAAATAGGTACTGCTTCGGTGGGAAGGGAACAGCGTTCCATGTGCCTCGGCATTTAGTCATGCTGGCAACATGACCATGGAAATGTCTTGGGACAGCACTGGATCTTCGACTTGGAAACGAAGATGAGCACCGCCCCCTAGAGTCAGATTCAACTGGCTTTCAAGCAAGGGAAACCTTTACCTTTTAGAACATTTCATGTCACTGCGTTCTTCCAAATGGTTATTTGCTTAAATGAACTGGTCTGGAACTAAACTTGTTGAGCTGCTGTATGAACAGAAGTTTAAGTCTTTAAGTACAGAGGATTCGAGTGGACTTTTGAATTTGGGAATTTGCAACTGAATCCTTTGTTCTGTAACTCCTGAACTTTCACCTTTCCTTATCGCGCAGTTTATTCGTAATCATTTTGAGATTCGTATTGCAATGATTTTGCATGTTTGTTATTGCTGATTAGATATACAGTTTGTGAGTATTCTGTTTAGCGCTTTGAGTACTTTTGGAGGTTTATTTATTTCTACGGAGTATTTTCCCCTTTCTTTTTGCCTTAACCTCCAAGTGGCAGCTGCAGATCTCCCAGGATTATCACTGATCTCCAGATGACAGTGATCAGTTCCCCTGGAGAATACGGCTGCCTGGGAGGGTGAGCTCTCTGGCGTTATAAGCTGCTGAGGTCCCTCCCCTCCTCAAACCCCGCCCTCCCCAGGCTCCGCCCCAAGCCTCCAAGTGGAAGGTGGTAAGCCTAGCTGTTCCCCCTTTTCTCTGTCTTCCCACACAGTGGCTGGTTATGATTATTCTGGTGGTTTTCCCCAGGAGGAGCATTTGGGAGTGCTTGGGGGGGGGGGCTGCAGTGGGAGGGGGGAATGTGAGGAAACCCTGCCCTGTGGATGGAAATCCCTTCCAGTTGCAGAGATTTCCCATGGAATGCAGACCATCAGAGGGCTGCACGGCTGTTTCTTCTTTGGTAATATCTAGGGAAAGGAGGCACACGCAGCGACAGCATCGTCCTCAGAGTTACTTCACTCCATCGATTGCTTCTTTCTGGTCCTTTCCGCACTTGGATCTCATCCCTGGTTTTCGCAGAGTTCAACTCGGGACACAATACCTTGCATTTATCCCCGGTTATAACAGCATCCGTTTATCCCGGGACGAGTGTCGGGCGAAACCAGGGGGACCTCCATGTAATGTGGAAACAAAAAATACCCTGAGATAATTACAGGGGTGAACTCGAGTGTCATGTAGAATGTAAGTTCGTGGACAGGGTTGAACCGGGATTTAAGGTCTAGTGCGGAAAGGACCATTGAGGGGGGAGAAATTAGGAACACAATGATGTCATGTTACTTGACCAGAGTGTTGTTGGTTCAGTAGGGGTTTTGAGAATAACCCTCCTTTACAAGCAGTTACGTCCTTTTCCCCTGACTCTTCCAGCGTACTTTGCTGTCATAATGAATTATGAGTACCACAAGGTATGCCTAGGTATTCTGCCGCTTGCATTTTCAGAAGGCTGCTTCAATGGGATGGTCATACAGTGAAAGAGTCGCTCCTGTGACTGTAGGTCCGTTGGGGATTTGTCCCGCGTCACATTCCGGTGCTCAAGATTTGAGGCTGAGTGTAAAAGATTTTTGAGGACCGTTTATATAGCCTTAACCTGAATATAGTTTATATAGCGGTGGCTCAAGTGGTTAAGACGCTGAACTGCGGGCTGTGGAAGGTCAGTAGTTCAGCAGTTCGAGACCCGAGTTGCCGCATGACAGAGTGAGCTCCCGTCTCTAGTTCCAGCTCCTGCCAACTTAGCAGTTCGAAAGCAAGAAATTGCAAGTAGATAAATAGGTACCACTTCGGTGGGAAGGTAACAGCGTTCCATGCGCCTTGGTCTTTAGTCATGCCGGCCACATGACCACGGAAATGTCTTCGGACAGCGCTGGCTCTTCGGCTTTGAAACGGAGATGAGCACCGCAACCCTAGAGTCGGACTCAACTGGCTTTCAAGCAAGGGAACCTTTACCTTTACCTTAACCTGAATAGCCCAGGCTATCCCAATCTCATCAGATCTTGGAAGCTAAGCAGGGTTGGCTCTGGTTAGAATTTGGATGGGAGACCAGCAAGGAAGTCTAGGGGCAGAGGCAGGCAATGGCGAAACCAGCTCTGAACATCTCTTGCCTTGAAAACTCTACGGGGTCACCATAAGTCAGCTGTGATTTGACAGCCAAAAAAAAAAAGTGCTTCCTGGGAAGGTCAGATCAGGATAAACTAGTATTAGTACTGGCAGATAGGGATAGATTTATTACTGACTGGATGGAAAGGTTTGTTGCCACCTGTCTGGGGTTACTAACTCTGGTTTGGGAAATTCCTGGAGATCTGGGAGTGGAGCTGTGGGGAGGGATTGGACTCCAACAGAGTCCATAAATTCCATCATCCAGAGAAGCCATTTTCTTGGGGGGGGGAATTGATCTCAGTCATCAAGAGATTCAAGGACATCTCCAGGCCCTGACTGGAGGTTGGCAACCCCTATGTACATCAGAAAAGTGGTGGTGGTGGTGGTGGTGGTAATGATGATGATGATGCAGCATGGTAAAGTAAGCACTGCTGACCTTCGCACTAAGTGCTCCACTCTGGGGCATTAGCCATTTGGATTGTAAGGTTTTGGGGTTTTTTGAGATTTATAAATTATTGCTATGTATTTTGTTTTCCCCTATGAGTATTTTTATTTTATTTTTTTATTTTATTGCATTGCATTTATACCCCGCCCTCCCCATGAACGGGCTCAGGGCGGCTCACATAGGGCACTAAGTGCGTTCAATATACAAAATTACATAATACAAATACAGATTTAAAACAGATTTGAATCAATTCAACGGATGCACATTAAGACTCCTAACATCTTGCGTAGCAGGGGGGGAAGGCTGGGGTGATGGAAAGATGTTGCCCAATCCCCCCAGTGGTCTCTCTCTAAAAAGGCGCGGTGGTGTAAGTGGCTATGGCGGCTCCTACTCATAAGCCTGGTGGAAGAGCTCCGTCTTGCAGGCCCTGCGGAACTGCACAAGGTCCCGCAGGGCCCTGATCTCCTCCGGGAGCTCATTCCACCAGGTAGGAGCCGCTTTGGGGAATATATTTTGGTTGAATCACTGTCGTTGCTGTGGCTTATTTGCCAATGCAAGGAAGACAGACTGTGGCCCTTTCTGCAAAAATCCACGTTCATCACAGTGTCCTCCAAGCAATTCTGCACTAAGATCGGATTCAACCTTGTTTTTAATCCAGTTGTTTCCCCTCCACTCTGCATTAAAATCAAGTTCAACTTCCTTTTTATTTCGCTCCCCCCCTCCCCCCATTCCGCATGACGTCTTCAGTGGTCAGCCCGGTTTCAACGTCCTCCAAGCAATTCTGCACTAAGATCGGTTTCAACCTTGTTTTTAATCCAGTTGTTTTCCCTCCACTCTTCATTAAAATCAAGTTCAACTTCCTTTTTGATTTCGTCCCCCCCCTCCCCCCATTCTGCATTACGTCATTGGTGGTCAGCCCGGTTTCAGACCTACTTTTGCCCCGGGTTATTTGGATGCTGTTTTGCTGTGGATCTAACTTGCCTTGGCTCGAGTGGGAGGCAAATGCAGAGAGGACCAAAAACGTGCCTTGCTAGGTGTTACAAGGAGGGAGACGTGGGGGCCCAGTGGCCTTGGCAACCTCAGTGGTCCTTTTCGCACTTGTATCTCATCCCTGGTTTTGTCAGAGTTCAACTCAGGACACAGTACCTTGCATTTATCCCTGGTTACAGCAGCATCTGTTCATCCTGGGACAAGTGTGGGGTGAAACTGGGGTGAACTCAATGTAATGTGGAAACAAAATATACCCAGAGATAGTTACAGGGGTGAACTTGCGTGTAGTGTAGAATGTAAGTTCGGGGACAGGGTTGAGCCAGGATTTTAGGTCTTGTGCAGAAAGGACCAGTAGGTCCTTCATAATGGCTAGTTTGGCTCTAGGTCTTCCTGTGTGTGTTTTTCTAATGTCGAGAGACTTTATCGCTGTCCTTTCGTATCTCTATCCCCCCCCTCCCCACTTTACAGAGCTTTCAGAATATCTACAACCTCCTCAAATGGACCTTCATCATTTTCCCTCAGTTTTGCCTAGGCCATGGCTTAATAGAACTTGCCTATAACCAAATTAAGTTTGATCTGACAAGCAACTTTGGCATCAATTCTTACGTGACTCCTTTTGAGATGGATTTCTTGGGCTGGATCTTTACTGAAATGGCCCTGCAGGGTACACTCCTCCTCCTCCTGCGAGTCCTGCTAAATTGGGACCTGCTCCAAAAACCGAGGTTTGTGGCTGGTCATCTTTTGTACTGTGCTCTAGCAAACGTTGAATCTGTCTTCATGGCCCAATCTGCATCTAGCATTTTCTCCGCCGTTTTACCAAGCCCACACTGGAACAGAAAAAGATGTGGCTAAAAACCACGTTCAAATATCCCAGGCCAACACCATACTGACTTCAGAGTCACCCCTGAACAGCCATAAAACGGCCATAAATCTATGCAGACGGTACCATAAAACTGAGTGATCAAAGGAAGTAAAAGCGGCACGCAGTGTGGAGGCTTCCATAAAATCCGACAATCACAGAAAGAGAAAGTGGCATGCAATGCAGAGGGGAATCTCTGTTCCAGCGTGGGTTTGGTAAGTTTGTTGTTGTAAGAGTAAAGGAAGGGCACCAGGGAATAGGCTACCTGCTTAAGGCAGACAAGAGAAGCTACAGGAACCGGCCAGCAGATGATTGAAGAGAGACAATTGGGCCAGGGAAATAGGTTTGGCCAGGCAAGGCCCTGGTGCAGGGGAGGGATAGGTGATTAGAATCATAAAATCATAGAGTTGGAAGGGACCTCCAGGGTCATCTAGTCCAACCCTCTGTACAATGCAGGAAATTCACACTCCCCCCCACCTCCCAGTAACCCCTGCTCCATGCCCAGAAGAGGGGGGGGCCCTCCAGGATCCCCAGGCAAACTGGCCTGGAGAAAAATTGCTTCCTGACCCCCAAAGTGGCGATCACCAGTCCCCTGGGCATGTAAGCAAGGGCCATGAGAACTAAGCACTGATGCAACCCTCCTTGCCCTTCCTTCTCTTCTCCTTTGAGGATTGACCCCTCAAGGACAGAGGAGGTGGGAAGAAGACTGGAGAGAGAAACAGGGGTCATTTGGGGCTGGAGCACGCCGGAGCACTGCTCCGGCAGCCCAGGAGTGGTCACAAGCCCCGCCCCAGCTCCCCGTCCCAGCTCCCCGCCCCGTGCGCCGCAGTAGCGGCACGATCTTCCCATTATATTCTATGGCCCCATAGAATATAATGGAAAGATCACGTGGCTGCTGCGGCGCAGCTCCAGCGAGAAGGGGTTTAAACTTTAAAGCCCTTCTCTCTTCACTCCCCCCCTCCCTTGGCAGGTTGGCTGAGGGAGCAAAAAAAAACCCTTCTCTCTTCCCTCCCCCCCAGCCCGCCTGGGGAACTGAAGGGGAGGCTTTTGAAGATGCTTCCTCCCCTTTTGCTTCCCCTTCTGACATAACTTCTGGTGATGTCAGGGGGCGTGGCATATGCTAATGGGCTATTTCACTATAGCATAGCCTATTAGGTATGCTAATGAGCTCCTGCAGCTCTGTTTCTACGAAGTGACCCCTGGAGAGAAATCAAAGGCAGGCTTCATAGACAGGGAGTAAGGAAAGGGCACAATGCTGGTCTGGGAGTCAGAGTGTTGATCCAGGGGAGAAAAGGAGGAACCTGTGGCACTCAGCTGGCATCCTACCTTCCCCAGTTCTGAGGCCTAAGGAACTCCAGTGCAGAGGTCATGATTACAGAAGGGGGGTGAAGGCAACCTCATGGCAGGGGGCGCACACGAAGCTATAAGAGGGGAACCTGTGAAGGCTTGTGTAGGAGAGAGCCCCCGCTCCCATTAACCTTTGGTTTCCTCCCCCTTCATTGCATTTCCTCCTCCTACCGGTCTTCCCTCACGCCTACCTGGAAACATTCTCAGCTATAAGTCTTCTCTATTATTTGACCAGACTGTGCATGTTGGAACGTGGTTAGAAATGGCAGCAGACTTTCCTAACCCGATTTAACCCTTGGGGAGGTAGGCACATTTGAGGATAAAGGGTCAGTCCGAAATGGATCCAGCCTGTGCCCTTAGAGGTCTTCAGGGGTTGCATGGTGATGCACGGACATCCAGTAATCCCTGGAACTTGATTTCCCATACCCCAGCCCATGGCACGTTCAACCTGTTCAAAGGTGTAGTGGCGCTGTACGGTCACACTTCCTGGGGGTTGTGTTACATGAAACTCGAGACCTTGTTTCTCAGTATCCCTATGAAGAAGTGGGAGGGAGCTTAATAGTCTCACTTCTCCCAGTTTGCATGGCTTTGTGTGACGCCTGTATAATGAAACCCAAACGTGATTGCGTTATATCAGCCGTGTGGCTTCACAGTAGGTTTCTTTCAATGGCTAGGGGCTACCGCTCTATCACCAACACCCTCGCCCCACCTTCAGAAGATAAAGATGTTGAGCTCGAGCGCAAAAGGCTTTTCGGGAGAGGAAACGGTAATGATCTCCTTCTGCTGTACAATCTCCAAAAGAGTTATCCAGGTTTCAGCAAGAGGAACACGGCCGTGAAAGGCATCACTCTGGGGATACGGAGAGGAGAGGTAAAATGGCCGACACTCCCCTATTGATACCACTGACTTTGAAAAAGTGACCTCTGTGGTTCATAATAAATTCAGTTGGGTTTTTTTGGTTTGTTTTACGATTTGTAAGGACAGGTTTCATGCAAGGGCGTTTGGTCGTTTTGATCCCATGAGTAAGCAAAAATAACCCGAGACGCTGGAGATGCCACTTGTGGTTAAGACGCTGAACTGCAGGCTGTGGAAGGTCGGTAGTTCAGCAGTTCGAGACCCGAGTGTGCTGCATGACAGAGTGAGCTCCCGTCTCTCGTTCCAGCTCCTGCCAACCTAGCAGTTCGAAAGCAAGAAATTGCAAGTAGATAAATAGGTACCGCTTCGGTGGGAAGGGAACAGCATTCCGTGCGCCTTGGTGTTTAGTCATGCCAGCCACATGACCACGGAAACGTCTTCGGACAGTGCTGGCTCTTCGGCTTTGAAACGGAGATGAGCACCGCAGCCCTAGAGTCGGATTCGACTGGCTTTCGAGCAAGGGAACCTTTACCTTTACTAGTCTGATCCTGCTGGATCTCGGGAACTAAGCAAGGGTCAGCAATGGTTAGTGCTCGGAGTCTGGGGCTGCTACGCAGAGGAAGGCGACGGCAAACCACCTCTGCTCATCTCTTACCTTAAAAGTCCTCTGGTCCCCGAGTCGCCATGAGTTGGTTGCAACATGACGGCACACAGGGCTCTTTTTGTAGAAAAAGCCCAGCAGGAACTCATTAGCATAATAGGCCACACCCAACAGCAGGAACTCATTAGCATATTGGGCCACACCCCCAGCAGCACAGCTTATTAGCCCATTAGGCCGCACCCCCATGTTACCAGAAGTGTGGTCATCCAGCCACACTCACCTTTTGCTTCTTATTCTGTTTACCTTGTTTGTTGTCAAAACCCAGGGCTTTTTTGTAGCAGGAACTCCTTTGCATGTTAGGCCACACACCCCTAATGTAGCCAATCCTAATGAGTTTCTGCTGTTGGGTGTGGCCTATTATGCTAATGAGTTCCTGCTGGGCGTGGCCAACTTGGGAGCCAGCCAGAACTCCGTTCCTGTGCGTTCCTGCCCAAAAATAGCCCTGATGGCACACAATTATTATTTGTTCGGGGGGGCAACTTTTGCTCTCAAAGCTACCGGCCATCTGGGTGGAGCCAGAGGAGGCAAAGGGTGGGATGTTAGGGTCTGGGGAAGAGCCAGGCTGGTAAACCAGGACGGACGGTCCTTTCATTTCAGTGTCCGTTGACTGCCAGTGTTGGTGAAACTCCAGACCTTCCAGGGCAGGACACTGGAGAACCATATACCAGGGCCCCCCAGGTTTGCATGCATGGTGGGGACGCAGTAGGCTTCCCTAGACTTCCAAGACTGCCTTGCACTTTCTCTCACCTGTACGGTCATTGCCACACAACCCATGATCAGAAGACCTCGTGCAGAAAACGAAGGCTTCTAAGATGTGCTTTCCCAAACAGATAATGACTGCGTGCGTTTGTTCCCGCTAGTGCTTTGGCCTCCTTGGAGTGAACGGAGCCGGGAAGAGCACCACATTCAAGATGCTGACTGGAGATGTCATTCCGTCGGCAGGACGTGCCGTTATCCAGACTCCTACCGGGTAAACGAGCTTCGAGTTTTGTTCAGAGTAGCGCCGCTCGATAAAACTAATGATCGGCACCAGGAAAAGACACAGCGTGCTTCCCCCACATCCCCCACTGTAAACGGCACAGTCATTATCACAATGGCTTCGTCGATGAGGGGAAAGAAAAGATTTTGTGATCAGACGGAATGTTATAGTTGAATACTGCTTAATCCCCAGCAGTTCAGTTTAATTGGGAATATGCTTCTGCAGTGTAAATAGAGCAGGAGGAAGAACATCTCACTGCGCAAACCCTCGCGTGGGAAACTAAGTCCCTGGAAAAGGTTGGTGGGCCGCATATGCAGGAATGGGTGGGGGACAGGAAGTTTTCCAAAAAAAGGTTTGTTACTCAGGAACATAAGTGATAGGGTTGGATCCTGCCAGCTTTTGTGATAACAAAAGAGGGAGGGGAGTCTCTTTTGATCAGCAAAATCACGGGGTTCGTGGTAATGCTATGGACATAAAAGACAGGAAGGGGGATGTAGTGAGGCAGGGAATCAGATAAGATTGAGCAAGAAATCTGGAAGGTTGCAGCCCACAGTCAGGAAGAAGTGGGTAAAGAGGGGGAGGGGGAAGAGAAGCACTTTCTATGTATTGTTCCTGGATACAGATAAATGTTGCTTTCTCGTTTGCTTTCTGGATATTGTGAGACAACCAGGTTTAGGATTTATATCTCGCCTATCTTTGCTTTGATTCAGGACAGACAGAAGGAAATATTCATTTATGTGACAAATTATTGTGGAATTTACTGCCGGAATTCTCTAGGTTTGATTCCCCACTCCTCCACATGCAGCTGCTGGTGTGACCCTAGGTCAGTTACAAGTTCTGTAAGATCTGTTCTCTCACCAGCCATTCTTGAAAAAGCTCTCTCAGCCCCACCTACCTGTTGTGGGGAGGGGAAGAAAAAGGAGATAGTAAGCCACTCTGAGACTCCTTCAGGTAGTGAAGGGCAGGGTATAAATCCAATCTCCTCCTCCTCTTCCTCCTCCTCCTTCTGGTGTGGTGATGACCACAGACACAGTCAACTTTAAAAGGGGATTAGATAGATTCATGGAGGATAAGTCTATCAGTGTCTACTAGCCATAGTGACCAAAGGGAACCTCCTCATTCAGTGGTGATAAACCTCTGAATCCCGGTGCCAGGAGGCAACATCAGGGAAACCTTGGCCTCTATGCCCTGCTGTTGGCCCTCCAGAGGAAATGAGTGGCTACTGTGTGAGAGAGGGTGCTGGACTAGATGGACCACTGGTCTGATCCAGCAACGGTAGTAACAACTTTCAGGTAAGCTGCTCCAGAACCGAACTCACTGTGTCAAAGTAGCTCTACAATACAGCTCAGATCCTTGACAACTTGACTGATACCTTGCAATATAGTCCATCTTTTCTGCGAGCTAATCAGCTTGCAACAGACCTCAGCTGTGTTGCAGAGCAGTTTGTATTGATCCAGAAAGTTCTCGGACATCTGCAGGATTAAGATAGATCTATACAAGGTCTTGGCTCCTTTACAAGTTAATTAAGGTACAGTTTGCTAAATCTATTATCATGGATCAGCTCAGTGCAGAGTTTTCCCCCCCATTTTTGTGTCTCTGATTCGGAAGAGAGTGTTTAAGCTCACCTGGTTCCCCCTCCCTGCTGTTAGGTTAGGGTTGCCAGGTGTCACCGTAACTGCAGCAGGGGCTCCCAGCTCCTCGTCGGGACTTTTCTGTGTATGCGGTGCGATGACGTCACCGGTAGTGACGTCATCATGCTAGGTCCATTACGGGGTGACACTCTAGCATTCAGGGCAAAAACTCTATGGTAACCATGGAGTTTCCCTTGAATGCTAAAGTGTTGCTGTGCGATGGCCCCAATGTGATGACATCACTACTGGTGATCTCATGGCATCAGCAGTGTCTTTGTGGGATGCTGCTGTTCAGAGATGGGTCTTCCCCCGCCAGCCAGATGGCTGGTGGCAGATTGGGGGCCCCCCCTAAAATCAGGGGACCTCCTGGCCCCACCCGGGGGGATGGCACCCTTGTGTTAGCTAAAGTTCAGGCACCCATTTATCTCAGCCTGAAGAGTATGCGTGCTACCAGACCTTCAGGAAAGTCCTCTGATCTTCCAATCCCAGATGCCATGACCTAGCAACTTGCTCTGAATGACTAACATCTTCATAACAACGTCTGAGTCCAGTGGCACCTTTAAGGTGTAAGCCTTTGTGTGCAGGCACACTTCCTCGGACAGATGGAAACAAAATTTCTTCAAGCCTTACATACAGGAAGATGTGTGTGTGTGTGTGTGTGTGTGTGTAAGCGTCAGGAAGGACCAGTTAAGATGCAGAAGTGAAGCTGAGATTGGCTCAGGGTGGAGGGATCAATGAATGGCAGCAAATTAGCACACAAATGCAAGAGCCAACGGAGACAGAGCCTGGGGCATTGGTGGTTTAGCTACTTGGGCACCGGCACCATTTTTTGAGATGGGGGGCTTGCAGGGGTCATTTCCTGTGGGACAGGAGCAGAGCTCCGGCAGTAAGGAGCTCAGGGGGCGGGCACATGCAACAAACCCTGCCCCCTGCTCCCAGCAGCCCTCAGTCAGGCCATGAGGAGCAAGAAGCAGCCAGGTAAGTTGCAG